>NC_141049.1:19741430-19881430 GCF_041138505.1 Cibotium barometz | reverse complement strand
AAAAATATTACAGGTGATATGCATGGACATTAGGTAAAAAGGTAGTCTTGTGGGTCAAGGTCATGGAAATGTGTAAAGGTGTGTATATATGTGTGAGATGTGTATGTGAGTGCATGTGCGACAGGGACGTGGGTGGAGGTGAATGGGTAATTACGTTAGGGTGTGTGCACGTGTCAAAACTACTGTGGGATGAAATTATGTGCACACCTCCACATATAAGCTAGTGTGTATATGCATGCGTGAGTGAATGCATGTGCATGCAAGGGTGAGAGTGTGTGCATGTACGAAGGCAGGTGTGCATGTATGCAATGGTGCATGCACATTTGTACATGAAGTGCAAAGGTGTGTATACATGCATGTGTGCGCACATGTGAATGGGAATGTGTAAACCTATGGTGAGGAGAGGGACTCTTGTTTGCATTATGTGTATGTTGTGTCTTGTGGAACATTTTTCCCTATGGTACAACAAAAGAAACATGTCACGTTTGTCATAAAACTATGTTAATTGGGATGCTTGGTCATGGTCCGCTTGGGATAACCCAACTCAAGATCAACACCAAATGTTTAAATCTTCGTTGCATCTGATATGGTTTGACTGCTTCTATGGGAGTATCCAAGTCCTTCTCCTTCTCCTTCACTAAAGTTACACCCAAAAATAGGGTGGTTAAATGCCTTCTTTATAAAATTTAAAGGTTATTAATAGAGTTAATTCGTGAATCTAGAGTTTGAAGAATCGTGGTGGCTCTTGTTTCCGAGTGTTCAAATGTTTCTCCATGTTTTGTTACTCATTTTTTCGCAAAGCTCCTTACTTGAGGAGAATTCAAAGGAGTGAGGTGGATTCAAAGGAGTCTAGCCTTCTTAACAGGGGAGCACTTTGTTAAGTGTTGGCCATTTACTAGGATCAAAGGCTTGGTGAGTTTGTGGAGGTCTATCTTGATGCACAGTAATTAATTGTATTACCATTTCCAAGAATTAGTCCAGATTGGGGATTCACATCAAAGGTCTCTTGTGTTTTTGGATTAGGTATGAAAATGGTTCCATACATTTTTTTCTCTGAGATTTGATTTTTTTTTCTACTAGTAGGCTCACATCTCCAAGTTCATGCCTCTAGACTCACACCTCTAGGCTTACGTATTTTGGACTTGATGGGGTACGGTTAGTGATCTTAATTGTTGTGTTGTAAGTAATTAAGTGTTTTTATTGCTTTTAGATGGTTTTACATGCTTGAAACACATGAATAAAAATTAACAATTTTCACTCTAATTCAACCTAATGGAGTTCAATGCTCATGTTTTCGAAGCGGATTCCACTCCTAATCTCGATTACTAAGCTAACTCTTGAATCAAAGCAATGAAATCTAAGCCTCTTGGGATTCAATTTCATGCAAATCACTAAGGAACCATGGGCTTTACCCTATCAGTAGGTGAAAATAGACAAATAGTAATCATAATCATATACCATTGAATCACACATCACAGTGTTGCAAAAATCATCATAATACATCTCCTTGTGACACGATGGTGATCCTCATCAGACAAGACACACACCACTAAACCCAATGACTCCTAGATCTTTATGTGGACAAGCATATGGAGGAGCCCACATAAGTCTCACATCCATGATAATTTATAATCCCACTATTCTAGGAGCCGCTTCTACCAGTCATTACCTATCCTAGAAGTTAGCACACGTTAGTACTGGTGTGAGGGGCCATCTATGCCTAGTCCCATCATAGGTAGCTATCCACTAGGTGCACGATCCTTCTCGGATCACATGGAGCTTCTTTCTTGTCCATCACACTAATCGTGCCAAGAGCACACCCACGTTCAGCCAAGAGGGATTAAGGTCTCTACCTCACCCCCCCATGGATGACAACCACATGGGAATCCATTAACGTGTGGGATACCTTCACAGGCTTTCACAAATAAACAACACATATATATCACATGAATGTTTCAAGTTATGATTTCAAGAAACCGTGGGGTTTATCCACCTCGTAGGTGTTGAGATGTCAAGCTCAATATGAGCTGACACTCATGAGGCACCTGCATGACCGTTCGATATTTACATCACTGGTGGGTTTGGTAGCTAGCACCAACATATCTTTGCCAGAGATTCTACAATTGAACTACACTGAGTAGTCCACACCGACCCACTCCACTTAGTGTGTTCACATTATGGACCGCTTGTATAGATTCTATTATGTGTGTTAGTCACTTTATCATCTTTGTAGACCTCTTTTGTTGTGTGAAGAAGAAGAAGAATTTTCAACCTCTCACCTTGTGTGTTCTCTTCTAGGGTTTGTGTTAAAACCCCAAGATCTCTCTAGATAATTGTTATGCATAAACATGCATAAATCAGGCATAAACTCATCCACCCAACCACCCCCGAGCCCAAGGGATGCACACATGAATTATAAATGAAATACATCATACCTCTACCTTGATGTCCCATACCATCAAGAGGTATAGCTCCAATCCAATAGCATGTAGCTATAGTGTGAAATGGTAAGTGAGTAGATATGAGCCTCTACACAAGAGAGCATAACATAGCCTTGGCCTCACAAGCCCAAGCCTCCCTTGAGTGTGCCCCATGCCCCTATTATATAGGAGGGTCCTCAAGTGACTCTTGACTCTCCATTTCCCATGTGTGACCCTTGGATGCCTGATCCTAACCTTAACCCTTAAGATTAGTCCTAACCCATGCTCCACTAGAGCTTATTCCCATGCTCCCATGCTCACAAGCTTAATGTGGGTTAGCTTCCTAGTATATGTGAAAAGATGCAGGGGAGAAGAGAGCTTGAGCTCTTGCAAAAGCACACACACACTCACAAAATCCTAAAAGAGAACACACAAGGTGAGAGGCTGAAAATCTTCTTCTTCTTCACATAACACTCAACACACCATATACAAAGATAAGAGTACACACAATATGAAAAGGTACTCAACCAAATACATACTAGGGTTCTCTATAGTGTGAACCCAACTAAATGAGCTGGCGCTATAACTATGCCAGAATGGCTGTCACACAGCCTGTCATCCCACTGGCCACATATCACCCATGATCTCACCAACCATGCCAGTGGTGTAAGTGTGGGGCCTATCCCCCAGGCGGGTCATCATCAGTGTTCACCGCCTCACTAGATGAGCTCAATATCTCAACACTCCCCTTCGAGCTCAACTCCATCTCATGTACACCAAGCGAAGCCCTGAATCTGCACAGCTTCTCTGTACCCAATGCTTTGGTGAAGATGTCAGGGACCTGATCCTGTGTGCTGACATAAACAAGGTCAACGTCTTCTGTCAAAACCTTCTCTTTGACAAAATGGTAGTGGACATCTATATGCTTCGTGCGAGCATGAAAAACTGGATTCCTGGCCAACTGTATACTGCTAATGTTGTCACAGAAAATGACAACTTGTCTACTGATAAACCCAAATCTGAGTAGCTTTCTCAATCAAGCTACCTCACATGCTGCCATAGCTTTCTCAACCAAGTACAGAGGTGCTGCTATGGCAGCACCTCTGTACTTGGCCTCTATACTGGATAGAGCAACGGTAGGCTGCTTCTTACTGCTCCAAGTCACAGCAGTACTCCCCAAAGAAAACATGAAGCCACTAGTAGATCTTCTATCTGAGATACTACTAGCCCAGTCAGCATCTGTGTACCCATGTACACATATCTCTATCCCAGTTTCATAAAATAGTCCACAATGCAAAGTAGACCTCACATACCTCAGTATGCGTCTCAATGCATCCAAATGCGGCTTCCGAGGAACCTGCATAAATTGACTCACCAACCCAACAGCATAGCTCAAATCTGGCATGGTGATCGTCATGTAGATCAAGCTTCCTACTATGCGCTTATACATAGTAGGATCCTCCAAAATCTCTCCTGAATCTGCACTCAACTTGCCATTCTGATCTAATGGCACTAAGATAGGCTTACACCCTGTCATACCATACTTGGACAACATGTCCAAGCCATACTATCTCTGCAGTAATCCAATACTATGTGGTGACCTAATCACCTCAATGCCTAAGAAATATTTGAGCTCCCCCAGATCGTTCATCTCAAACTTCTGTCTAAGCAGGATCTTTATATCAAAGATCTCTGCATCATGGTCTCCCATAATGATGAGATCATCTACATAGATGACAACAAGCACAACCCCTCTATCACTGTGTCTCATATACAGCGAGAAATCTGCATTGGCTACATGAAAGCCAATAGTGACAAGATATTCAGAAATCTTGTCAGACCATGCTCTTGGTGCTTGTTTTAAGCCATACAAGGCTTTCTTCAACCTGCAAACATGCTCGGGGTGACTCACATCCTCATAACCAGGTGGCTGTAACATATACACCTCTTCCTGCAAATCCCCATGCAAGAATGCATTCTTTGCATCCATCTGATGTAAAGACATTGCTTTGACGCAGCCACTGCTATCACAACTCTCACTATTGCCATCTTGCAACTGGGTGGAAAGTTTCCTCATAATCAATGCCATATGTCTGCGCATATCCTTTGGCTACCAATCTAGCCTTGTCCCTGCTTATGCTTCCATCACTGTTATGTTTTACTTTGTACACCCACTTGCATCCAATGACTTTCTTGCCATCAAGCAATTGCACTAAATCCCAAGTCTCATTTCCATATAGTGCATCCATCTCCTCATCCATATCTTTCTCCCAACACACATTTCCAACAGCTTCATCAATGCATGTGGGCTCTACAACCTGTACAACTTTTGCCATGTATGCATAGTGATGTGCCACATAACCATCATAGGTAAACCTCTGCTCAGGATTCTTCACTCTCCCAGATCTTCGCAGCTTTGCATTCATGGCTTCCATAGCCTTCTTTACACCAGGTGTTCTCATAGCTGGTATCCCAAGATCCTCATCAAGGCTCATGTCTAAGCCACTAGACTCTCCATTAACATGAGAATGCCCTACAGAAATGTCAGGCATACTAAGGGGCTCAACCACTTTCTCTTTGCCTTTATGTGATATACTAATCACATTTGGAGGACTGGTATTATGACGCAGTCTGCCACTCCATGGTCTATCAACTGAACCACTAGATGAGGACTCTCCTGGTCCACTCAAAGACTGTGATTGCTGACTTGCATTATGTGCAACCACATTTCCACTCACATCAGCCCCAACAACTTCTTTTTCAGCAGCATACCAACTAATCATCTCATCAAAAACATCCCTGCTTACCCTCAACTCACATGTAGCAGGGTTATAACACCTGTATCCCTTTTGCTCAAGGGAAAACCAAATAAATACACATTTTTCAACTTTTGGATCCAGCTTAGTTCTCAGCTCATCTGGCACATGCACATATGCAATGCATCCAAAGACTTTCAGATGAGACAAATCAGGTTTTTTGCCAATAAACCTCTCCTCTGGAGTTACATCATGTATGGTTGCAGTTGGAGTCTTGTTCATGATGTAAACTGCTATACAAACAGCCTCAACCCAATAGCTATGCAGCATATTCTTCTCTCCCATCAACGCTCGCGCAATCTCAGCAATGTGCCTGTTTTTCCACTCAACAACTCCATTTTGTTGCGGAGTGTATCTGCATGTAAACTGTCTCTGAATACCATTCTTCTGTAAAAATTCAGAGAACTCATTGGAGAAGTATTCTCCCCCTCCATCTGACCTTAGGCACTTTACATGTTTCCCTGTTTGCTTTTCAACCATAACACCTCACTCTTCTCCTTCATGAAGTATACCTACACTTTCCTTGTGTAGTCTCATCAATAAATATCACATATAATACCTGCAGCCTCCCATAAACATGGTCTTCGTAGGAGCCCATACATCTGAATGCACAACAACAATTCATTATCCTCATTGTTTTTGCTTGAGGATGCATAGTTGTTTTGCTGCAATTTTCCATTTTGCATGTCATCCTGCTTCTTATAACAATCTGCCTGCACATGTCCAGGCTTACCACAATAAAAGCATCCACGTGTATCAATATACTACCTTTGCCAATTTCCATGCCTCTAAATTGGCCTCTTCCACCTGCGTGTTGTTGTTGTTGTGTGAATTCTGGGACTGTTGTTGTTGCTGCTGGCCATAATTCTGATTACCTGTTCGGCCACCTCCTTGGCCGCGTCCAAGGCCTCCTCTACCTCGTCCTCTTCTTGAACTTATGTAGAAGGCCTATTGCTCTGAACTATTTTTGTTTGTGGGTGAAGACTATTGGTCTTCACCACCAAGCTCTTCTCTTCTATAATCAACATAGACACCAAATCTGTGAAATTGGGAATGTTTTTCTAAGTCTGAATAGACATCTTGAATGCCTTGTATTGTGGCCCGAGACCACGTAGACAGACTTTCACCTTATCATCATCATCTACTGAAACGCTAATAGATGCAAGGGATTCCACAATACCCTTGATCTTCAATGCATAGTCATTCAGAGACATACTCTTTTTCTCCATAGTATGAAGTTCATTCTTCAACTATATCTTTCGTGCCTAGGTATTTGTTTCATAGAGTTTTACCAAGGTGTCCCATGCCTCCTTGGGAGACTTAGCATCCTGTATGTGCCCAATCATGGTGTCCTGTATACTGATAGTAGAGAGCCAATACATAGCTTTTCTGGCTCCTTGGTTCCAATCTTTGAGCTCTTTCACATCTGCAGCAGTTGAATTGATCTCCGGTATCTCCGGTGTCTCTTCATGCTCACCTTCTATGTAGTCCCAGTAACCTTTTCCCATCAATAAATTTGTCAACCTGAACCTCCAAGCATGGAAATTGTTCTTGTGTCAAGCTTCTGAGCAACAATCTAGTTTATGCCATCATTTGACATCTTGCCAGACACACAAATTTACCAGAAATAGCACTCTGATTTGTCCTGCACAAATTGCTGTATTTTGTGCAGCGGTACTGTACTACACTCAAATGTCACAACCAGTGTCCTCAATGTGCATACATACACCCAATAGCAATTGTTTGACCTCCTTGCAGCACACACAATGTCTGCACAACCAATCTGTCTTCTTCCTACAGTTCTTAAAACAAAGTTTTGCATCGAATCGATGACTTATCGGCAGTGCTCGAAATCGCCTGCTTTCCAAAAAAAAGAGGTCCTAACGTGTCCGAAACGTGTTTTCGGCACGAAAAATTTTATCCAATAGGATTGTCCGATAGGACAATATATTTTCCCTATAGCTTTACTCCCGTGAAGAAAGCTCAATCAGAGATCATTTTGCTGATGCCTCCCATAGAGCTCCCCACAAGAAAACTCAATCAGAGATCGTTTGCCGATGCCTCCCGTAGCGCTCCCGACAAGGGTGTAGTCGCCAACATAAATAGGGAAGAGTAGATGAAGCTCTTACCCTCGTACCGCTTCCTATGCTTCTCTTGCTTGCAGCTCAGCCCTTAGCATGAACCAGGCTCTGATACCATGAAAAGATGCAGGGGAGAAGAGAGCTTGAGCTCTTGCAAGCACACACACACTCACAAAACCCTAAAAGAGAACACGCAAGGTGAGAGACTGAAAATCTTCTTCTTCTTCACATAACACTCAACAGACCATAACACTCAACACACAAGGTGAGAGGCTGAAAATCTTCTTCTTCTTCTTCACATAACACTCAACACACCGTATACAAAGATAAGAGTACACACAATATATAAAGGTACTTAACCAAATACATACTAGGGTGGTTCTCTATAGTGTGAACCCAACTAAATGAGCTGGCGCTATAATTATGCCAGTCTCTAGAATGGCTGTCACACAGCCTGTCATCCCACTGGTCGCATATCACCCATGATCTCACCAACCATGCCAGTGGTGTAAGTGTGGGGTCTATCCCCCAGGCGGGTCATCAGTGTCCACCGCCTCACTAGATGAGCTCGATATCTCAACAATATGCACACATAATGTGCATATAACATACTTCCCCTCTCTCAATACATTGCACTCTTGCAATGAAAAGAAAAAGAACTACGCTGAACAATCTCAACTGACTCCCAAGTCAAATCATCTATTTCCCTATCTTTCCACCTAAATTTAACCTCAGGGGATTAGTCAACTATAAAGTTTCCTTTCCTTGAATTCAAGTACCTTATCAAGTTCATGTGGAACATAGGATAAATCTTCGACTTCAACGAGTTCTTGAGGAGTAAATATGTTATCCTCATCTCCCAGTTTCCCTTTCAATCTATTGATATGAAAGACTAGATGAACTCTAACATGTGGAGGTAGTTTTAAGTTCAAACGCAACCGTGCCAATCTGATGTATAACTCGAAAATGGACCACAATATCGAGGAGATAAATTCGAGCATTTTTCTATTGACAAAGTCTGAGAATCTTTAGGAACATTAAAATAAACTAACGCTCCTAGTTCAAACGACCGAGATGAGCATCCCCTATCAGTATAAAATCATACTCTATCCTGAGTACTCCTGATAGAATACCAAGCTTCGGTCAGTATTTCCTGCATATCTCGTAAGAAATCCCTCGATGCATCAAGCTCGATGTCCTTAAGACCGACATCAATAGGTGCCCTGAGCTGATACCTATACATAAGTATGCAGCACGGACTAAAACCAATAGCTGTATATTTAAAACTATTATAGGCAAATTCCATCATTGGAAGATATTTTTTCCAATATGATGATTTTCTAGAGACATATGCATGAAGCATATACTCTACAATCTGATTCATACGCTTTGTTTACCCATCAAACTACTACAGATGATCATAGCAATTCACATTCAAAGTAACTTCCTCGTTGTAAACCATTCGGAATAAAGTAGGAAAACATGGCATTATAACAACAGAAACCAGGGATTCATCGGTGCCCCGACATACCCACATCTGCATATGGAATAATTGATGTCCCGAGTTACCCATATCAACATAGACAGTCATCAGTGTCTCGATGAGTCACATATGTCCATCCGTAAACCATCAGGTTGACTGTATAAATCACCTAAAGTACGGAACTAGAGAAATAAATGCCAACAAAGGAAAAATCCAAATTTTCTTAATCCAAACACAACAAGATAAACTCATTGAACTCTAAAGAAAGAGATTTCAACAAGTGAATATACCGATGAGATTACCCTCATCAAAACATGCAAGCTATAGATAAAAGAAGTTTATCTAGAGAATGCCCACACTATAAGTGAATTTAGAAAATGAGATTGTCTTTGAATGTTGAGGCCAACATGCTAAGTGATGTAAGCAAAGCAAAAATCTTGAGCCCAAATTATCCCATAAGATAATATATGTGAGGGATCACTAGCGTCCCATACCACCATGATATCACCCATACATACCGTAACAATTTGAAAACTCCCTAGTATGCTGTCTAGGAAAAATGAATAAAATCCTGTATAAAAGGAATAAGATGGCCTTATCCTAGACTTTCACATACTAAATCTATCTCTATATACCTGAGACTACATCAAAGAATAACTCTTTTTTAGTACATCATTTAGAAAAGAAATTGAATTATTGGTACCTTTCTAATGATAACTACCCAATAAACAATAAAGTTAGGGTAAAAAAATAACTCACCTATATACATAAGCAACTAGGTATCCGAGTTGGAATATGTATAAGAGTACAAGCAATATACTCCAAAATTATGTGTAAAAAACGAAGGCAAATGCTACCTTCAAAGCACATGCTATTATCTAAAAGATCAAAAGATCCTTATAAAACCATGGATAAAAGCATAGAGGCTCCTCGAATCCATAAAAACCATAGTTGATCATAAAAATCAATGCATACGATCTAATGGACATTATCATGCCAAAAGAAGCATTAAAATTGGTGGCCAACTCATCAATCCGGAGTATATGAACGTGATGTCGTTCAAGCAAAACTCCAAAGTAAGCAAGTGAAACACATGTGTGTAACACTCATTAAAAATCCCCTAGACACAATAAAACTTGGAAAACATCCAATAAAATCCACCAAAACAGACCGATCAACTGACCCATGATAGAATTTGTCTTAAGCATAGACCACACTTGAAAAATTGCAAAATAAATTATCATGGAAAAGTATCAAAGGTAAGACACACTTTGAACTCAAATTATAGCCATCATTGAAAAACTTAAGGAACTTGTCCAAAAAGAATGTCTAAACAATGGCAAAAAATCATGAAAACATCGTTTAGAATAAATCCAAACAGAAAACTATTAATACGAGGTATAATCGTATTAATAATATGCAAATAACTAGCATCTATCTAATGTTAGCAGGAGAAAACGTACTTCAACATTAAATAACCCCTCAAAAATATTAAATTCTTGAGAAAAAGAATTATCATGATTTTTTTCTAGTTTTTTGGGGTCTCAAAATATGATGATTTTAAATTCCACCAAACCTATCTTATGGCATTCCAAACCTATATTTTTCCAAAAAAAAATAGCAATTTAATTTGCCAAAATATCATTGATATTTTATAAACACCAAATTTTTTGGATTTCTAAAAATAATTTCTAGAATATTCCTTATTTTTCCAAGGAATCCAATCGTTTCGAAATTGATGTTAGATTTGAAAATAGGTTACGCTAGATAGACATTGATGTTAGATTTGAAAACATTATTGGATATGGGGACTTTTACATCAATGGTGCTATTTTCCTTTTGGCTACATAGTTCTCTAGTGATATCCTATTGGAGGTGGAAAATAGTTTGTATCGATCATACCGCGAGTAACTCTATTAACTAGACTAAAGGACATAGTCTTTTCACCCTTGTGAGAAAAGGGGCCAACAAAGCTAGTACTTTCCATTTCATTTTTCTAATTGTTAATAGCGTACATGCTTGATCAAAGCAAATTATCTAGCATGTGTGATATATAGTAAGTTGCATGATTTGCAAAGACTTTGGCCAAACCATTGGATACATTGGATAATGAATAATCAAAGAACATACCCCTAGGCCACATGAGCAGCTCATGTGAAAAGACACAAGACACTCATGTTGTAGTCATTCCTCACTACTATGACATGATAGTCTCCGTCAATGATTTTATATTCACGTGATCACAAATTTTTTTTTGTTAATAACATGTGTTAACATGTTATTAACATGTTAACATGTTCCCAAAAAAGCCGGTGGCAAGTGACCTGGTAACCGGATAAAATCCCGCGGGGCTTTTGCTATACCCGACGGTCCCGCCGGGAAAAAGAAAACCCCGGCGGGTCCCGACGGGGTCGTCATCCAGCCCGGCGGGGTACAATTTCCTATATATATGGGCCCGGGGGGCCCTTTGGAAGTTCATTGCTGACAGCATACACAGGTAATGAAACTTGTGGGTGTGTGTGTGTGTGTGTGTGTATGTGGGTGTGTGTTCGTGCGGGCAGCCGCCCACTGTCGCAATGCGCGGCAAGATGTGGGTGGTCCGCCATACGAGGGATGTGTGTGTGGGTGTGTGTTCGTGCGAGCAGCTGCCCATTGTCGCAATGCGCGGCAGGATGTGGGTGGTCCGCCACACGACAGGTGTGTGTGTAAGGCCATTCTTCGGAATGGTGCTTACCCTGGGGCACTTAGTCGGTAACGAGGCTAGTCTGTGTCCTATGGTAAGTATGGCACGCCGTAGCGGTACTAGTCGATAACGCGGCAAGCATAGTATCGTTATGGCGATGCCACCTTCCCTTCCCTTCCCTTTGTCAAATGCGGGCATATGGTCGATAACGCGGCCAGTGTATGTTCGTATCCTATTCGTATTCCCATAGAATCGGGCGGCATTTGTCGTTAACGCGGCAAGTTGGTGTCGTCCGCTAGTGCATAAATTATTTTTTGCATATTGCGGCATTTGATCGTTAACGCGGTCGAAAAAATGTTGTAAATTTGCTTGCATATTACGGCATATGATCGTTAACGCGGTCGAAAAAATATCGTAAATTTGTTTGATTTGACTTGTATTGTTTTTATTGTGTTTGATCCATGCGATACTTGGTTGCTAACACGGCATGAGTATTTCATGGATCAAAGTTTACATCATATTGTCTAAATGTTTTATTTTATAATATCGTGACTCGTAACTCGAAAAAATGAATATCTCTCTCTCTTCCTACCCCCCTCTCTCTCTCTCATGATACACTTCACAACTCTTTCTATCTCTCTCTATCATGATACACTTCACAACACGATAGATGTGTAGATAAGGATTTCTTTTTTTTTCTCTTAAAATATACATAATTCCTAATAATTTCTTTTTTCTCCCTCTATTTACTTAAAAATTAAAACAGTACATTATTTTCCTCTTTAGGAACTCACAAAAACATTAAAAATGTCATCTAATGTTTCTTCTCTCTATTTGTCACAACTCTCTCTTCCTCTCCTCTCTCTCTCTCTCTCTCTCTCTCTCTCTCATGATACACTTCACAATTCTCTCTCTCTCTCTCTCTCTCTCATGATACACTTCACAACTCTCTCTCTCTCTCTCTCTCTCTCTCATGATACACTTCACATCTCTCTCTCTATCACGATAGGTGTGTAGATGAGGAGTGCTTTAGGATTACAAAACATTATTTTCCTCTCTTTAGGAACTCACAAAACTATTAAAAATGTCATCTAATGTTCCCTCTCTCTCTATCTATCACACCTCTCTCTCTTCCTCCCCCTCTCTCTCTCTCTCGTTCGATAATGTATACACTTGATAAGTAATAATGCACTTGTTGCGGTTGCCTCACGTTTGATAATGTATTGCATGATGTTGAGTTCAGTAATATTGTTTGATATTCTGTTTTTGTTTGATCATTGATAAGTAATGATACACTTGTTGCTGTTCTCTCACGTTTGATGATGTATTGGATGATGTTGAGTTCATTAAAATTATTTGATATTCCGTTTTTGTTTGAACATTGATAAGTAATGATACACTTGTTGCTGTTCTCTCACGTTTGCTTGATGTTGATTTCAGTAATGTTTGATATTCTGTTTTTTTGTGTTTAGTGATATTTGCTAGATTTATGAAGACGACCAACATGCTTTCCCCTGAAGAGCGTAAAATCGTTCTACGAGCAATTCGCATTGAAGTAGTCATCACAGTGTCACAATGTGCTGATGATGTCGTCAAAAAGATCAATGAGTCTGAGATACTCATGCGAGATCTAATAGACCAGATATGGGAAAATGCACAGCGTCGGCTTCGAAGCGGAGGCAATGCTGAGTTGCTTGATAGACAGAAGATAGCAGATTTCAACCATCAACATATAACACGAACCATTTTGGGGAGCATGCGTGTAGCATGCAGTGATCTTAGAGATGCTGCCCCGCCTGAGGCTAATATGCAACGTCTACAGTTATGGGACGTTGTATGGAGCGAGCAAAGAGCCAAGAGCAAGCGCATGAAGGCGTTGGATGCAAAGTCCCTCCCCAAAAGAGTGCGCATTGCCCAGGACGTCGCTGCAACGCCCAGCCAAGCAGATGCAAGTGGTACAGGTGTCATTAATCGTACCATCTATAATTCTATGTGTACACACCTCATTGGCATCCCGCAGAGATCCCGCACGAGGCTCTGTTCGAAGGGCGAACAATAGGCTCTGGTGTTTTTGGCACAGTAAAAGAGTATACAGTTAAAGGTATATCATTTTTGCCGGAGCACATTACTTTTTGCGGAAAGCACTACAAAGGAGAAGGCAACGCCAAGTTCGAGAGCTTCCAGGCAGAGCAGGGCATGCGGGTTCTACACCCATCGATTGTCAGGTGTATTGCCTTCACAAAAGAATCTCCTTGGATCACTATTTTCCCGTACTATAATGGCGGCTCGCTTGGTGATACTCTTCTGAAGGTTCCCTTCAGATTCAGTGAGTTCACCAGAGCAATTTTTCGTTTGGATCGAGGATGGAGACAACCCCCGCCTGATAATATTCCTTTAAGTCATCTAGAACTTTCTAAAATAAAACAAATAGTAATAACCATGCCACATATTATGCATGCCCTGGTGGAAGGCCTAGCGGCAGCACATCTGGCAAGAATTGTACATACCGACCTACATCCATTCAATGTAGTGTTGGATTTTACAAAAGAGTTGAAGCCACGCATAGATATTATCGATTGGGGTTACTGCTGAGAGCGCCTAAAAAAGGGGTGTCTCTCAATTTTGTATTTGAAGCAGATAAGAATCCTGAGAAGGTGGCACAGGCGGTCTCCTACGCAGACAGAGAGCGAAATAAACGGCCGTGGATAGCCCCGGAGCTTTATGATCCGTTTTTGGCAGATGCATACACTCCTGCATCTGATGTTTTTGCCTTGGGATATTTATTACAAACTTTATATGACTTTTGGCAGAAAGTACAAGAGTTGTGGATGGATAATAGTTCCTATGACAAAGTTACCATGGATACTATTATTCATAGAGTAAAAAATTGGATGTTTCTGCCTAATCGCGATGAGCGAAAATCAATTTTGCAAGTAGTTGAATTTTTTAGATCACTAAATACTGACCCAACGAGGGCACAACATCCTCTTGTAGAGCTATCGGTGTCATTCACCCCAATTTTGTAATGATACAGTATCAGGAGATTAAGTTTCAGGAATGGCATTTTGTTTCTCTCTTCAAAATTTGATGTGTCCATTGTTTGAAATATTATCTCATTGAGTCTTTGCAATATCTCTCTCCTCTTGTGGTGTTTAAGTTTATGTTTTCTCTTCAAAATTTGATGTGCGCGCATTGTTTGAAGTATTTTTGGAGTCAAGTGGATATTTCTCATTGAGTCTTTGCAATACATATCTCCTCTCATGGTGTTAAACTTTAAGTTTTTGAGAGTAATGGTCAATTTGTCTTACGTTGATCTTTACAGTTCATTAAAATCATAAAGTCATTTATGTTCATGCAGATATGGCAGAGGCGCAAGCAAACGAGCATCAAGAGTTAGCCAAGAAGGCATATGAGCGAATGAAGGCCCTTGCACATGGCCTGACAGCCCGCGAAGCTACAAGAACAGCATACAGGTTGTCGAAATGGACAAATCCAACTTATGCCCAATGGAAAGACATAAACAAACGCGTAACCACAGAGATGATAAAGGAAATATGGCCATGTCCAGATGGCGAGATTAAGAAGGGAAGATGGAAGATTTCACGTTGCACTCACAATGATATCAAAACTAATGCCGAGCGCATTTTCTTGGAGGTGTACGGTTGTCCTCTCCATAACGCCGACGCTCTACTCTATTTTACTAAGATGCTATATGCTCAATTTATCCTAGAAACTCCAGTGGACTTCGCCTCCAGAGAGGCCACTGTCAACACCCATGACATACGTGAAGAGACAGTGACATTCACAAGGGAAGAACTTGCTCTCATGGTGGAGGGCGCTGGATTGGAGTTAAACAAGGTCAAAGAAAGCTTAGGGGCAGAGCTAGCAGAGAAGGAGAAAGAAGCTGAGCGATTATCTCAAGCGTCAACTCCTCCCCCGACCAATAGAGGGATTCAAGAGCAGCTCACAAAGATCAGCCAAGATGTACAGAGCATCTCTTCATGTATTGCTCCTGTGCGCCAAGGAAACCACATCTCTCATTTTTTGATACATCCTGATCTTGTGGGAGTTTCTGCTGAGGCTACTAGTTCCTCCACCCCCCAATGTCCTGTATGTTACAAAGTATTCGATGGGTGGAGCGGCCAGTATATACTACCCTATGGACACTACTACCACTTAATATGTTTAGTGAGGCAAATGCAAAATACTTCCACATGTGCATTGTGCAGTGTCCCAATAAATCAAGGTATTTATACAGTGTTCGGCATGGCTAGCGAATATAAACCACCAGGACCTTTAGATGCAACTCCTAGTGCAATTCGTAATTTATTTCAAGATGAAAGCTAAGAAAGACAAATCCTACTTTTGTATTGATAATTTCTCCAAATACGATCATTTGTACAAGTACTTTTTATGAAATTAATGAAATGACTTCTTCCTCTATGTCAGTATCTTGCTCCAAAATTCTTTCACCGTTTACTCTCTCGTCTGCTAAATTAAGCTCATCTAAGTTAATGTCTAAATTGTCTTCTATCTCAAGGGTGGTGCACAACGTGCGTCCAACATCAAAGTTCTCGTCTACTACATCATCACAATTGTACATCCATCTGGGCATATCTTCTTCATACTCTTCGCTTTCAATGTCTCGTAAGATCTTTTCATTGCAATACATGTAAACAAGTTTATCTGCTTGATCTGCAAGAAGTCGATTGCGAATAGTACTGTGAATATATTTGTACATGCTCCAGTTTCTTTCTGAGCCTGAGTTTGAAGAGCACTGACTTAGAACCTTCATCGCAAGGTTGCGCAATAAAGCATAATGCTCACCACCATTCATCATCCACCACTTCCATGCAGGTTGCTCTTTAGCCATTTGTTGAACAAGGGAGTTGGAAAATAAACCCTCTTTCAATCGAAATGAGGTCATCTCCTTTATGCACTTTACACGATCATCATCATTATTATAGAAAGTGTTTACCACTTTATAAAAATCTTGCACCACCTCAACGTTGGACAAATCCATATTCCAATATTAAGGATCGAACATGTAAGCAGCACTGTATAGTGGTGAATGCGCTCCAATCCATCTAGCATGAAAGTACTTCAATAGAACTTTTCTTTGTCTACTGGAGAATGGTACACGCCATTGCTTTTCCACCACTGAATGCTCTAATTTCTCAGGACACTCCAAACTCCGCTGGACAGTCCACCATTGCATCCATGCTTTTCCGAGATTAGGCGCTCTTTGATCAAGACTTCATACGGCATACATAATAGGCATCATTACATGGTATGCATTCATCACACTGTTCCACCAACTTCTTCTCGTAAGCGCTGCCTTCAAGACTTTGATTTTCTCTTTCACTTTTTCAAGTTGAGTGTTCTCCCAGTCATGAAATGCCATGCATGTAAATGTTTCGCAAACTGCATCTTTATTTCTAAGAAGAGACTCAAAAGTGTAAAAGTGAGTGCAAAACCTAGTCTCCGCTGGAAGCTTTAACATAACTGACATGCGAGGTCGAAAAATATCTAACACTCTCTGTCTCTTGAGCATGAATCTCACAAGCTGGCGAGCAGTGTCGACGATTGAGGCAAACCATTTGGTATCATCAGATTTATACCAATTTTTTAATACAAGATTCAAACTATGAGTATTACAGCCTACCGGAAAAATATGTGGATATTGTCGCTGTAGGATTTTGGATGCATTTTTGCAATTTTTTGCATTGTCCATGACGACTTGGACTACATTTTTGGCACCCACTTCCTCTATCACACAGAGCTAATGACTTGAGCAATGTAAGCCCTAGTTTTGATTGAACCAGCTGAATCCGCGGCACGGATGAAAGTCTCACCTCTAGGTGAAATAACCATTATATTAATGAATGGTTTTCTTTGTACATTAGACCATCCATCACTTACTATACTACATCCAGAAAGCTCTATATTGCTAAGAATTATTCTTTGTACACGTTCTTTTACTTGCGCATAACATTTCTTTTATAGATCATTTCGCATAGCATGGTACGTAGGCGGTGAAAACCCTGGTCCAAACTCACCAATTTTCTTCCATGCTCTCTTCCAATGCTCACTGTCCACCATCATCATAGCACTCCCAGAAAAGTAAATCGCTTCAGCAAGGGCGAGTTGTGCATCATCGAGTCGACCTTGACGTAGGCTTTCTTGCAATGAAGTTTGACGCATGGGTATATTTCCTACGTCAAAGTTTCACTTGCAGGAAGATGCACTGGGTAGATTACTTTCTGGTTGCACATTGCCGTTCGGGGTACAAGTAGGCGATGTAGCGGGAGTTTGATGATTAGAACAACAGTGTTCTTGCTGCCTTGATACATTAATGGTAGGAGTGTCATGTTTTCTTGAATCTTTCTTTTGAATTTCTTCTCTTATGCGTTTGGCCACTATAGGTGCAGAGGGGTGGGGACATGACTTTTTCTTTGGTCCGCCTAAAAAGTGTTCTCTTAGTCGAGGCGCACCACCTGATTTTACTGCATGGCATAGCTTACACTCCCAATCTATGAATCGATCACCAACGTTAATTGCATATTGCCACTCTATCTCAGGTGCCTTTTTTTTCCTGCTATTTGAAATTTGGACTCTATCGGAGGTATCACTGGATCCAACATTGTCCTCCATCTCAACAAATAACCTATTCAACCAAGCATATAACAATGAATACACAAATGAAAAAATAACAAATCACTCACGTATTACAAAACATACATTAGCAGACAAAGTACTTCGAAACTATCTTGACAAATACAAAAGATCATCACATAACACAAAACTACTTCACACTATCTTGCAAGGTCTTACTACAAAACTACTTTGAAACTATCATGCACATTGCACCCCCAATGAAGGATGCCTTCTGTACCCAATTAAGGATACTTTACACAATCAAAGATCTATGCTTGCCCAATACTCTAGTATAGGACAATAGACCTTCTCTAACATTCACAAAGAAAATCAAAGATCTATGGTTGCCCAATACTCTAGTATAGGACAATAGACCCTTGTCTACTCTAAACTATATCAAGTATCAAGAACCAATACAAGCCCCTAAGCAGGACTCTTGGCTCCATCAAACCATTCATAAAGCAGAATGAGATAGATTACGTACGTGGCTCAAATGCAAAGCTAAATGACTCCAAATTTGTTCCTAAATCTCCGCAAGTATTAGCTACGAACCACACCCTGCCCCCAGTTCAAAGAACTAAGGACGAGTGGCTCAATAGCCTTAGGAGTGCCTACAAGGAAAGACGACAGCCCCTAAGATAAGGACGTTCTTCCCAAGAGGACACTTCCAGCAACTCGAGAGCTCTACAAGTACTTTGAGGAGAGATATCACGCCCCCAAAACAAGGACTATCTCCCCAAAAGTTGTACGATGGGTGTCGGGCAGTGTTTATAAACAGAATAGTACCCCGTCGGTCTTCTTTTATTTTCCCGGTGGGCCCGCCCGGGATAAGCAGTTTTCCCGACGGGCCCGCCGGGAAAATCAAAAGCCCGGAGGTGTTACGGGACTAGTGGGTACTGGCAGGTCATTGCTCAGGTCATGTGAATATACAATGTGATCACAAGTTTTAATATGTTAACAATAGGTTTTGTTAACGTGATCACGAAATTGTGAAGACGTTAATGAAATCCCTGGTCTCCGTATCAAAGCTCTTTTCCATAAGCCCATGTACACGTTGGGGTTGAGCACTACAAGGGATCGGGCTCATACCCGCGCTCCTAGCCGCTAAAAATGACTTGTGAAAAAAAGTAGCGGGCCCGTGTATCAGCGCGTGTATCATCGCGGCCACAGACATGCATGTAAAAGCGCGTGTATAGCACCTCTCAGACATGCTTATACATGGGTGCGTAGCCGCGTTCTTTTCACAGACGCGTTGATACATACCGCTATACACGCTTTTTCTTAATTTAGACGCGCTTATACACGGGTGTATAGCCGCGTTCTGTTCAGTTCAGATGTCGCAGACGCGTTGATACCTGCGTCTATACACGCGTTTCTTTAATTTAGATGCACTTTTACATGCGTAATTGTCAATTTTGACGCGTTAATACACGCGTATTTTACAGAGTATCCGCGTAGATACACGCGAGTTTTAGCAATTTTGACGCGTTTATACACGCAAACAGAGAGCAAAAAAAAAAATCCAGAGAGTGCTATTTGGTGCCTGAATACTGTTCCAGCATTCCAGCACCCAATAGCACTCTCTGGATTTTTTTTTTAATGCATTAGACCATCGCATTAGACCATCCACGAAGAACATATGCACGAGGGAGATTAAGACAAGAACGACATGAATGCATACATTGTCAATACACGATTCAAGACAGACATGAATGTAATACTATCGATCAATCAATTCAATATTACTATCAAAATTTCATACACGTATACAAGGGAGTCCATATCTCGAAGTAGCCCATGGCTTCAGTTTACAAAAAAATATATACAATCACATCCTCAATATGGAATGTGATACTATAAGTCTGAGTACTACTCAGACCCAGATGATGACTCGGTGCTCCCTCCGTGCTCAGATGAGCTCACATCGGTCGGAATGTCCGATGAGTAGTGCTCACGTCCACCCTCTGCAGTGGCGACCGGTGGATCATCAGCAGCTTGTGCCTGTTCAAGTAATGTATAGTATATAAGTATATATATATGTAATTCAATAAACCAAAATCATTCGTTTAGAATTTTCAAGTACCTGTCGACCGTATGGTCTCATGGCCATCTCAAACTGCGCGTCCGTAATACGTCCCTCGGCTCTGAAGATGGCCCACGTGTCACGTCTGCTATGCCAACGAGCATACGCAGTATCGTGGGTTGTGGGCTTCCGCCCCGTAACCCGTCGCTGTATCATAATCAACACAATTTGTAAGATTAAAACAATCATAGAATCAATGAATTAAGTAAACAATCAAATAAAGTGGCAAGATACTTACGAACTCTGCCTCCCATGACTCGACGCCGCCAGATCGGAAATGCGAAGATCCAATGGTCTCCATCTGGATCCGTCGTGCCTCCACATGCTGCCTGCTCTTCACGCCACCCTCTGCTCGTTTCTTTGCCTCCTTCCACTCGCGTTTGTGCGCAGTGGCAGGTTTCTCGGCAGGATAGCCACCCGCAGCTACATTTAGCCGGTCATCGTACGCGAGTTTTTTAAGGTGAGATCTTTTATTACTTAAGATCTCCCTTATTCGCGTCCTTCCCCATACATCCGAGAATGTAGCATGTGGGGGATTGGGGTACCGACTATGTACAGCCTCTATCACCTCCCCAACTAATCGGCTATTTTGATCTTTAAATTTAATAAAATAATTTCTATATGAGTTTGATACTACCCCACGCATGTACTCCATTACCTCCCTCCCCCTCGCATCCATCACTATCCCGCCCCTATCCGTCACATCATAGTAGACCACTCTCTCCATCTCTCTCATCTCCTCCTCTTCCGAATTGTCTCCTCTAACTCTTCTCCCTCTATCTCCTCTCTCACCGCGTGCCCTACTACCTCCCCCACCTCCCCCACCAAAGCACCCGCCGCATCCTCCACTCCCACTCTTCCTACTGCTGCGGGTGGAGTCACGACTGGGGGATTGTCTACGTGATGGTGGCTGTGAGCCCTGACGTGACGGTGGCTCTGAGAGAGCACGTGATGGTGGCTGTGAGGGTGTACGTGAGTGTGTCTGGGACGAGGTATGTCTCCTTGGTGGACGTGGAAGAGGAGAAGCTGCATGCCGTCTCGTCGGACTCGGAGGAATAGATGGCACTGGAGTGCCCTGGATACTCGCGGTAGGGGTATAGACACCAGGCAGGGAAGGAGGGGGATGGGCATACATATACTCTGTAAGCTCAACCGGACCAGGATGGCGCCCAAAATAGTTCAGCATCTCCATCAGCCAATTGCTGTACGCAAATGGATCGGATGAAGAACCTGGAATATCCATAAAGAACCTGCAACAAACATCTTCATGTACATCATGGGCTGTCTCTTGACTCACACAAATATCATCATTCAAGTCAGTTGTGTTGCCTGCAAATCATGAATTCTGAAACGCAGTCTCGTGTATACACCCATGCAGAAACGCGTGTATACACCCGTACAGAAATGCGTGTATACACCCGTAACAGAAACGCGTGTATACACCCGTCCAGAAACGCGTGTATATCCTCGTGAACAGACTCTGCAGATAGATTACACGCGCTTTTACACGCGTTTCTACACGCGACCTGCGAAAATTTTTTTTCAAAAGGACCGACCCCCGACAAAGACAAAGTGTCCTTATAAAAGGACCATTGTCGCCCCTATCAGAATCATTCACCCAATCGTGTGCACAGAAGCAAAAGGACGGAGACAAACCCAAAAAGCAAAGAGCAAATAGCATAAACAAATCTGAAGAAAGAGACAAGGCACAGGACAAACTGACTCACCTCTGAAAAAGTTAGTCTTCTCTACTCCTTCTCTGCTCCCTTCTTCTCCCGTGTGTGCTCCTTTCTCTGCTCCCTCCTTGCTGTTGGAAGAGGCGAAAACAGGCGAAAATGCAAGCAGTGTTGATATGTTAGTTCAAAATCTATATTTGGGGAAGGCGGGCTATTTTTAGTTTAAATATATCGTCGCGTTTATAAACGCGTGTATATTCGCGTGTATGATATATTAGCTGCGTTTATACACGCGTTTTGCAGAAGTTACCCGCGTTAATACACGCGATTTTTAGAAAGTAGCCGCGTTAATACACGCAATTTTCAGGAAATAGCCGCGTAAATACACGCGATTTTTATACTTTCACTAAAAACATATTATGATTTTGTGTTTTCTGGTTTGTACACAGGATGTCATCAACCTCTTCAAGCAGTTCTGGGGAAGATGAGACAATGCGTCATCGTAATTGCGATGTGTGGTTGGGACAACGGATCAAATGTATGTGTAATCGATGTCAAGGATGCATTGTACGAGCACGTCGAATTAAAGGTCACATAGAGCAATCCCTTATGTAGGTACTCCATTTTTTTTCGGCTGCCATATTGGACCCATCTTAAGATCAACCATCTTCTTGATCCCATGCACATCTTCAAGAATGTGGGATCTGGTATTTGGGAACATATTATTGGTAAACGAGACAATGTTAGCGTACGTGAGGACTTGCGGGTCGCAGGACGTATGCGTCAAGCTTGGCAACGAGAGGTGGGTGGGCACGTTTGTCTTCCGCCTGCACCATGGATTATATCAAAGAAAGAGGAGAAGCAGGTAAAGCAGGCCATCACCACTTTGCGTACTCCCACTGGGGATGCATGAGATCATTGAAGGGAGCCTTTACAACCACTAAGAAAAGAGGCGTTGAGTAACTATATGGGTTGAAGTCCCACGATTGGCACAAGATGCTTCAAGTAAGTGTTTTCCAAGTCTTGTACGTACGTTGAAATTAAATTTTGTAATGCCATAAACCATACATACATGTGCTCTTATGTGCGCAGTTCATACTACCTACTAGCATCGACCATTGTGCAAATAAGAGTTTGAAAAAATGTATTTATAAGATGGGCGAGCTTGTGAGGTATGTAAAACCCATGCTCAGATCACCCTTCATTATACCTTGCAAAATGAACGTGCATGAGGTATAACGTACTATTTATTTATTTTTCAGATATGTTAGTTCCAAAGCAATTGATCCAGCCACGTTGGATGATGCGCGTGTTATGGCAGTGGAGGTGGTTTGTTTGGTAGAGGAGACTTTTCCGCGAACCATTCTCACAAGTCAACTACATCTCATTGTGCATTTAGTGGACGAAATTGCTTTATGTGGTACTGTGCATGCACGTTGGTGGATGTTCTTCCTAGAGCGCTTCATGAAGACCTTAAAAGACTTTGTGAGGCAAAGTGCAAGGCCTGAAGGAAGCATGGCCGAGGGTTGGTTGATACAAGAGTCTCTTGTATATATTTCAGAATTTCTTGGTCAGGTGGACAGCTCTTTGCTATGACTATGGAGCAATGAAGAGGACTTGAGAATGACCTCTATTGTGCCTCAAGGAAAAGGACAGAGTAAAGTAATTGACAGAACATTGATTAATGATCTCAATTTCACTTGTATCCTTAATAGTGATGTGATGAGCAGATGGGTTACAAGATATGAGGATGCAAAGATAAAAAGGCAAGCAGAAAGAGCTCTCTTTCGGAGGCAACATGGCTCTCGGAAGGCGTACCCTAAGCATCTAGCAACACTTCCGAATGATATCCATGTTGATTGGTTGCATGAGGAAATGGAGAGAGCAGAGAGCGACGAGGGGCTGCATATCACGGCGGAAGAATGGGAGTATGCACGAGGATGCATGTCAAAGGTACATAGAACTAATGTTTTGCATTAGTTGTAAGTGATTTGCTTTTAATATTTATTCACATTGCTTACACAAATATTACTTCTATTTTGGTCCAGTGCACTATGTTCAATGCTATATGGTGTGAAGGCAAGCATTTTCGAACACAAAGAATTGATGAAAAGAGAAATACACAAGATTGCGGTGTCATTAGTAGCTTTGAGGGAGCTAATGGAAAAATGGATGATTATTGTGGCATAATCCAAGACATATTTAGGCTTGACTTTCGTCGCTTCTTTGTGTATGTTTTGGATGTAAAATGGCAAATAAACGTGGTGGAAAAAGGGCCTGATGCAACGATAAAACGCCATGCAAGTGGATATGTAACTATTGACTCTACAAAGTTCTGGCAAACAAAGAAAGATAGGCTCGTATTGCCACAACAATGTGAGCAGGTATGCATTTTTTTACTAATGTGTTTCATGTACATATATATCTAAGCTCGCGTATCCCTTGACTTTTGATATGCTAATTAATTACTGTACTATGTGTATTTGAGTAGGTTATCTATCTACCAATGGTGCATGACATCAAATGGTGGTACGTCATCCCTATTACACCACGTTCCAAAGTGATGTATAATACATTCACTGATATGGAGCGTATGGAGGATGTAACAAGCCGCAATGAAGATGATGTCGAACATGCCATTGAAGATGTTGTGATCGATGATCAAGAAATAAGAGATGATCATGATAATGAGGATGAGCATGTCATTTCTCATGATCATGAGAATGACCCTACCATTGAGGATGATGGTGATGTTGATGAGGATGATCAGGACATCGATACCATTATCAATGGAGTACAGAATATCGATAGTGGAATAAATTTAATCGTAGCCTTACAAATTGATCAAATGGATATTGATGTTGATCGTTTGGCAAGGATGGATCTTATTGAAGATGAGATCGAACCCTAACCAATCCGTCACTGTACGTTCTAAATTGATGACATTTCTATTATCTCATATGCATGATTTATTTTTGAATATATTTCATTGTTGTAAATGCATGTAGTGGGATTGTGTAATGATGTATACTGTAATGTACTATGAGATGGTTTAAAGAAAATAGTTTTTAATTTTGTAAAGGAATTCAGTTTTTCTCTGCCATGCGTGTATTAATCCGTGTATAATGCCGTGTATTAATCCGTGTATAATAGCGTGTATTAATCCGTAAATATTACCGTGTATACATGCGTGTATTACTGCGTGTATATAAACGCGTTTATACACGCGTTGATAAATGCAAACATACACGCGAACTTAAATGCTAAAATACACGCGCCCGATTCTATTCAAATACAGGCGCGACCATACACGCGTTCGTAATTTATCGCGTGTATGAAACGCGTGTATGGCAGCATTGTCTTGTAGTGGAGGCACATAGGATTTGGGCATGGGCTAGTGTGGACATACTTTAGGATAAGTGGCTATATAAGTAGATAGCTAATGTACCTTTTGATAGCTTTTTGACATATTATACCCTTGATCTTTCTTGGAGCTATTATCTTCTTGTAAAAGCTTTCATAGATTTCTTCATAAACCTATGGGGCTACTCTAGGCATTGAGGAGCAACCTGTGTGGACTCGAGCCATTGAGTCTAGTTGTGAGGACTCCAACCATTGAGTTCTACCCTCACAAACTTCCCTTCACTGTAGTCTTGACTCTCTATGTGAGCTTTCTATTTTTCACCTAGTTTTCCTACTCTTACTTCGATCAAGAAGATTTCTCTTGGCCTTGATCTTATTTTTTGATTAGAGAGTGATTAAAATTAATAAAATTTGGATTACGTTTTACACAATTTTTTAGATTTAGATTTTCTTCATTTTGAGAGGATTAGCAGTGAGATCAACCCTTAATCATTTTTGAGTTTATACTATCACGATTAAAAAAACCCTTATCTATATAATCTCTTGATAATCTTCTTGATTAGTGTTTCTTGAATTTTTACATTTCTTTAAATTTCCTTGATTTTCTTAGAATCTTGAAATCTTTCAAGATTAGAGGCTCTTTTACTAAACATACTAGTCTTTCTCTATCCTTGCTTAGATCCATAGATTCCATGCATTTTATGGTGAGATTTGAGGTTTTATGCAAGTTTTGGTGAAAAGTTCATCAAAAAAGGTGGTGCAGATTTTAGATTTGCAGAAATTGTTCAAACATGCAGTGTTCAAATCCGTTACAGATTGGTGCAAAATTTTTAAAGTTTGCAAAGATTAATGTACAAAATCAAATCTTGGTGACAATGAGTATTCTTGATCTATACTTTCATTAATCTTGGTTATTTCTTGTAAGAAATTGGTTTCTTTAAGAGAAATTGTTACAATCTTAAAGAAAATAGTGGATATTGCTGAAAATTTATGTAAGAAGGAAAGATTATTGAATCTCAGTGACAATAGTATAAGATTATGCCAATAGTTTGTTGATTAAGTGCCATTTAAACAATTTCTTGATCAAGAAAATGACTAACAATAAGAATTAGTGCTAATTTAATGATTAGTAAATAAATTTGGTAGACTAGATAAATCAAAAGCACTTTGGACAGTTTATTGATCAAGAAAGTGATTTACAATAATGTGATAACAACATCCTCATTAAATACATTTGAGTGAAATTATTGACGTAATCAATGAAGTTAAGTGGCAGTTTTATAATTGTTAGTGATTAAGATTAGTTAGAACATCATTTTAATCAAAGATCAATTGGCATCTTGGTGCATTGATCTAGAAGAGGATCTACATTGCCTTGACAAGCAATGATAGATGGCTCTCAGCAGGCAAGCAGGAGTCATTGTATGGATCAACAATGTTTGAGATATTGCTATTTGTGGATAGAAAGGTTGATGATGTAGTGGAGCCATAGAAGGTGTTGTTCCTCAAGCTATCGAGAAGTTATCTCAGGCCATGGAGGTTTTTGAGTACCTTAATTAAGGCTTTTGAAAAGTTATTTCTGGACTGGAGCCTTGGCTATCTAGGAAAGTACTCTAAGGTTTTAGACTCTAGCAAAGAGACAACTACTCCACTAGAATGATGGTGCTTGAAAGCTTATTTTGGCTACTGCATTTTCCCAACCTTCCCTTCATTGCATTAGTGTCAAATGATGATGATGATGTGAACTCACACCATGGCGATCAAATGAAGGGTAAAAGTAGTAGGAATAACCCATGGTCGCATATGTGAACACTACCCCTAAAGTGTACACCCCAAAACATGATGCACAATGTGTATGAAAAATACTAACAATGCATAGAGAACTCACGTTGCATGTGAACAAGCCCACACAATGCCTTAATGTGCGTGAATAAGCCCACAATAAAACACAAGCCGTGTGAAAACCCTCTACAATATTTTCAACATGTGTGAGCACATTTCAATGCTTAAAACACATGAACAATGCTCTTAATACACCCAAGTGAAACTAAAACCACCACATCACAACTATGGTGTGTGTTTAAACACCTCACACAATCACCACATATACGCCCACATCACAATGTATGTGAAATCTCAACATAGCATATGAATAGTTGAAATAGGGACACATCATAATCACCGCATATATGCCCACATCACATTGTATGTGAAACCTCAACGTAGCATATGAATGGTTGAACTAGTGTGAAGGGGTCAAAGTGTACATGGTACCACGGCCTTGAAGAAAGTGCAATAGCATTGTTGTCCATGTGTTACATTGCTATCAAATCATTCATCTTCGTCCTCAAAAAATCTTCTCTTATCAAGGTGACATCCCTAACATAGGAAAAGGAGACATCCCTAACATAGGAAAAGGAGATCAAAAGGAGAACTTGTAAGCTTGCAAAACAAACAAAACACAACATGTTAGCAATTTTGAAAGACCACACACACACACACACATACACACCACAACCACACACACAAAATTAGAAGCAAGAGTTGAGGGTAGGGCTTAGGTTCATTCCTAAGGGATGGGGGGAGGTGAGAGGAGAGAATACCAAAGAAATAACCTTATGTTTTGCAACTTGCAAAAATGTGAAAACGCAATAAGTGACTTGGCACAATTATGTTGAAAATCCCTAGAGTCAAAATATATCCGTTGATAAAACAATCGAAAAAGCATCAAAAATATTTTTTTAATATTTTGATGCTTATTTCAACTCTCACTAACTATCACTTCTACATGCAAATTCTCATTCAAAATTTGAACTTTTTGGTGGCCTGAACCTTTCCATTTAAAATTAGAATATACCGATTAGGCCATGCATGAAATATGAAAGAGTCTCCACCTCCCCCTCATTTCAACCCACATTTTCATGTGTATTCAACATACATGGAGCTCGTGTGAGTGCTATGAACATTTCAAATTTGGTCAATTTAGAGGAAAAAACATTGTGCCCATGCAGTCATTATAAGTACCAAGTCGCTGGCGGATGTTTGTGAGCATTTTCTAGCGAGCTCTTTTTGGAAATCAGACGAGCGGATTCCCAAAAGATACCCTCCTCCCTCCATGGAGAGAGGAGTGAAGACAGTTGGAGAGAGTTTCATGACAATTATTTGAGAGGAGGAGGGCAATAGAGAGCCAAAGGGAGTGAAAATAGAAAAACATGACAACATCACATCCTCTACATCAAGATTATTACTTCAAACTAAAAATAAAACCAAGTTCATTCACGCACAACTTCTAAATACATAAATGTGAAAACCATCATCTTTACTACTATGGGCCTCGCTTGTCCTTCGGGGGGGGGTGAAGGCACAAAGTAAGTGAACGGTGTTTGTACCCTTCAGCACTTCCTCTCGAAAGACACGCTCAGACAATTCATTAATAAAACCATGGGCTCGTCATATTGCAATGAAGCCCACCACTTTGGCCTTCACTTATGAAATAGAATCATCGTTACTAAGAAGTGGAAAGGATATGAGACCTTTCCATGCTTGTGCACCATCTATGGTCTTCTTGTTGATCTCCACATTGGTGACCTCCCTCGGGATACGTGCAGCAACAACTTTGATGCTAATATTGATAAGGCCATCACAAACAAAACAAAGAAGGGTTTAGATTGGTGTACTCTACTAATAAGGCTTGGTGGCAATGGCGATTAACAAAGTGCTTTGGAGCTTACCTCTATATTTATAGTAGTGGGAGAGGTGTATACTTTTACAACTAAATTTTTTTTAATAAATTTGTATCTTTTTAAATGTCAATGATAAAGGCATATTTCCTCAAATTTCCACACCATAATAATATAGGCATCTTTTGAACTTTTTTTGGCCTTCACCCTCTCTCTTCTCTTTCTTTATCGTCGTTTTCCTCTCATTTCGGTAGGATTCTAAACCATTGCATGTTTGTACTGTGAATACCATTCATCAATACATGACAACATTCCACAGTACCAAACCTACTTGAAAATGCACAACCCATAGCGAGAAGGGGAAGAGGGAGGGAGGGGGGAGAAAGATATTGCACAATCGAACCATCTACAATGAGGTTACTTCCACAAAGGTTACATAGGTTCCAAAATACTACATTTCAACTGATAGTCCATGCATTCAATTATCTAAATTAGGGTAGGTTCTCCTATGAGACAAGACATTGTAAAGCTCAAGGTCTGATAGGATAGGGTGACGTTCTAGCTTAAGCCTAGCACACGCAAATAAATGAAGTACATGTGCTTGCATGCAAGATACGGTTTCTTGTTGGATTTCCTATCTCTGCAAAATCTAGACACGTACAACACAGTTTGTCTTTCCCACATGTGCATCATCCCCTTGGGATTCGATCTTGAAAACTTCATACAAGTGTGCTCCAATCTTTGCACTTCTTCTACCAACCAAGGCTTTCATTTTCAAAGCGGCCTTTATTTTTTTGGCAGCTTCCTCTCATATCGACGTGCAGTACTTGACTCTTATGCTACATACATATGTATGTATGTATATATATACATACATACATATATATATATGTATGTATATATATCCAAATTGGTTGGATTAGCTCTATCTCTTGATTCGGGCTATGACTATAGGAGATGGAACTAAACGATTAAAAGCTTCCAAAAGGATTGGAATAGCTCAATCGCTTGATTCCGGATATGTCCGAAACAAGGTGAAAATAGAGATCGGCTCTATTGCTTGATTCAGGGTATGGCCAAGTGATAGGGGAGGATCCGGAACCAAGCGATGAAGAAGGTCCGATTTGTTTGGACGAGCGTTATCGCTTGAATCCGGGACTAAGCGATGAGAAGAATCCGAGATGTTCTGATGAGATCTATCGCTTGATATGGGTGAGAAGGGTAAAAGGAGATTCCGGGAATTTCAGAGGAGCGATTTCGCTTGATACCGTGTCGGTGAAAAATAGAAATGTTTTCAAGAAAATTAAATTTTTATACCTCGAATCCGTCGTACATAGGACCGTTGGATACACATGTCATGCAATCATTTTTGCCACGTGGCATGAACGGTCACTATTTAAGGTATTTTTGCCATGCTCCACATGCTCCATTGGATATTCTCAAAAACTCTCTCTCGTTTTTTTTTGAACCTTTAAATTGCCAAGGCCTGCACCAGATGATAGAAGCATTCCTTAACTTTTGGACCACTTATTTTCGCTTAGTCGGGCTCTGCGATATAGTGACTTCCAAGCTCTATTTTGCAAAACTCTCTCTTTTTTTTTCGAACCTTCAAATTGGCAAAGCCCGCACCAAGTGATAGAAGCATTCCAAAACTTTTGAACCACTTATTTTCGCTTAGTTCGGGCTCTGCCATATAAAGACTTCCAAGCCTTCTTCAGAATTGTTTCAGGGTTTTTCTCAAATATCACAATGAGTAAAAGTGTTGAGGGACGACATGAACTTGTTGAAGAAAGCCCAAGTGAAAGACTCTTGAATGCTATTTTGCAAGATGGTCATGACATGAAGGTATACGTAGATGCAGTGGAGATATTCAATCCAAGGTGAAAGACTCTTGAATGCTATTTTGCAAGATGGTCATGACATGAAGGTATACGTAGATGCAGTGTTGAGGGACGACATGAACTTGTTGAAGAAAGCCCAAGTGAAAGACTCTTGAATGCTATTTTGCAAGATGGTCATGACATGAAGGTATACGTAGATGCAGTGGGAGATATTCAATCCAAGGTTTGTTCTTTCAGATGTTTTGATGAAGCTTAAGGACATTCTTGAAGAGGAGTACAAACAATTTGAAATGTCAATTGAAGCTCATTGTTTTCATATCGGAGACAATGATTTTTGTCACCTTACCGATTTTACTCAGCTGTTAGTGGAGAAAGCCAAAGTTACAAAGAGGTTCAGTAGATTTTCAAATAGAATCTCTTTCACATGCCCTTCATCCATTTCTTGTCCAATTCATAAAAAGCTTTGTAACCTTGTCCCCAAAGATGTCTCCTTTCTTTTCTTTCTATTTTTGAGAGCAGAAATACAAGATAAAGAGCAAGAATCAGAAATTGATGCAGAGAAGGAGGAAGAAAACTTAAATGTCACCATAGTCTCAAAGCTAGAGAAAAGTGAGATTTTAGAAGAGGAAGAAATTGATGTTCAAGCTAGAGAAAAGTGAGATTTTCTCAAAGCTAGAGAAAAGTGAGATTTTAGAAGAGGAAGAAATTGATGTTCAAGCTGAGGAGAAAGAAAGTGCAAATCTTGATGTTGCTGAATTTAGGGCTTTCACTGTTACTGAAGAGCCCTCAGAGGAAGCAAGCATATCTGAATCCTCTGTTACTGTTCCAAGCCTTCCTTTCTTCTATATCAATGAGAAAGATTTTATTCCTTTGTCCTATCTTCAATGTCTCTTCAATATCAGGGAAGACTACTATATTGCAGCAATTTCAGAAGCTTGTGAGGTGACCAAAGACTTTATTGATATAGAAGTAGAGTCAAAGGAAGAGTTTTTGGCACTTGATTTGCAAACATATGACCACTCATTTATCCTTGCTCCTGATGCACTTGCCTTGTGCCTTAAAAGAGTGGATGAGGAGAAACCTTCCCTTAGAGATGAGGATTTTGAGAACAGGCTTATTGAGTTAGGTGTAGAGTCTTTTGGGAGAGATTTCAAGCTTCAGGTAGATTCTGATAAATTGGAAAGGGTTGGCTCATGCAACTTGATGAAAGACAAAGTAGTAAGTGAGGATGAGTTGCAGAAGGTAGTTTCCTTTTAATCTTTTGCAAAATGTTATTGTGATTGTAATTTTTTTAAAGTGAGGTTTTTGTCTTGCAGATTGAATTGCTTGATAAGGATGATTTTCTAGGAAGAGCTAAAGGCAGCAGAGTGAAAGCTACAAAGACTAGGTCAAGAAGGCCTTCATCTGCTCTCATGCACTACTTACCTACATTGGATAAGGCTGTGTTCTATGCATTCCACATGAACTTCTCTGAAGATGCTGAGTTGCCAATATTTGCCTTGAAGGTGTTGTCAAGGTTCATGGGATACACTCCCCTTCAAATAAATGCTAACAAGGTCTTGCTTCTAGAGAGAGTTGCTGCTCTTAGAATCTTTGGATATGATGTAGGTTTCAATGCCTCAAGAGCAGGATACTTTCTTTGCTACTCTAGCTATGTAGCTGCAGAGCTGAGGAGTCACATATCAATCTTCTTGGAGGTTATAGAAGGAGAAAATTTTTGAGATACAGAGGTGACATGCCAAATAGTCCCAAGAGAATCAAAAACTAATGTACACACAATATTTTGCAAGGACTGATTATAATTCAGCAAATATTTTGTAAGAGGTACAAATGTGTTAGTAAATCATTAGTCTCTATCTTGAGGTGTTTGTGTAGTTTCAGATTGCTAGTTCTTTGATCTCATCCTTTGTAATTGCCTCCTGTAGAACCAATTGAATAATTCTTTAAGTGCATTGCTTCTTCTTTGACCACCTCCTCTTCTGGTACATCTGAAAAAGGAAGTTCTCGCTTGAAAGTGAGACTTTTCCATTCCTTGTGTGTTCCATGTTGCAAGGGGTCCTTCTGTAGCAAAATATGGTCCATGCAAGTAAAGAATATGCTACAAAGACAATTCTTTGTTAGTAAATTTAAGAAATTACACTTTAATTTTAACTGTTTTGATAAGTCTGAACACTCACCAAGTAATAAGTTATGTCTTTTTCTCCCCAGGCATCTATGATAGCTTTTATTAAAAGCTTTATTGCTTTTTTGAAATCATCTGCATAAGTATTTGAACCAACTTGTTGTCTTAGGACTTTGAAAAAATTGTCGAGTTTTTTTCAAACTTCCATACGTTTGTTGGCTACATCTGGTCTACTTTTGACATTTGTGGTAATGACACATAGATGTTTCCAGCAGTTCCACATTGCATTGACTTGTTTGGTGTCATGGTTGCTCAAAAATCTTCTTGCTTTTGCTCCTCCCATTGAAACATCTTGTAGAACATCACCTGTACCTCTAGAAAGAACAGGATCTTTCTTAAGATGCACTTCGCCACCATGGAAACCCATTTGAGAGAGCAAGGCTTCGCATTTTTCTATGCACTCATCTGCAAGTTTAGTCGGCTTAATAGAATATGCATAGTCCAGATGAAGTCGGAGCAATTTATCCAAGATTCTTATCTCTGCATGCAATGTACATATATGCACATTTTTTAAATGTATTGGTAGAATTGGATCCTAAATTTTAACAGAAGTTGGATAATCGACAACATTCACATTATTTCTAGATGGTGATTTTCCAATCTCATTTTTTGCAAGCCATTCTCTTGTCCCTATGCTTGCCATGCAATAAAGACATGGATATTTGGTATTTGCTCCTCCACATACACCAAACATACACTTCAATGCCTTGAGGTCGGCACTCAAATGCCATTCCACAATGAAATCACCTATGTCGTCTATATGAAGGTGTTCACCTGCATTTTGGCTCTAAATAACTGAAGGAATGTTTGTATGTGAAAAGAGCCACTTCAATGTTTCATGACTCTCTACTGGCACATGAGCTGATCCAATCCACCATAGCTCCATTTCTGATTGAGTTTTGTGGTATGGAGAATCAAGCTTACCTTGACTATAGTCCAATGCTTTATTCATTAGGGATATAGATATTCTTTCCATTTTTTGACATTTTTGGATTTGAGCTTCATCTAATTTTATAACAAATACATGTTTTCCTTCACAATCTATTTCTCAAATGTTGTAATATCTCACCATAAAAGATTGGACTTTTCTAATGTTCATCCAAATATTATTATAAACGTTGTATTCAAAAGACGATTTTTTTTTTGTCTCTCATATGGCATTGTTCCCTCAATATAGAAATACTCTCCGAAATGTTTGGAAATTTCCTCATTTAACAAAGTTCTATATTTTCCAACATTGTGAGGTCTAGGTAACCCAAAAGCTTTGATTTTGTAATACTTAAGGACCCTGAACCAGGTTTTAGAGATGGCTCTGTATCCCTTTCTACTCACTCCCACTGTGTCACAAACTTCTTGCATTTGGAAAGGCTGGACCAATAAGTCCATATCTTTTAGTAGATGTTGAAAGACTAGTTTTTTTTGAGTTTGATTTTCAGGAAGTTTCAAAAGTTTCAAGATATCCGACCTATTCATAAGCTCATTCAAAAATCTTACCCTTTTCTGAGCATTAGACATGTCAAATCCTAGAAGGGTAGTAACATGATCTCTTACAAGTTTTATTTTCCTTTGTCCAGATCTCTCTGTCAAGTTAACTACATCCCGCATTCGTTTTACTCGTGCTCTTAACCCTATTGGAGTTTCTTTTAAGGTTTTCAATTGATCATTTTCTTGTTTCAAAGACACTATTTTGTTTTCAAGTTCTATAAATTTTGTTGCATTCAAAGATAAAGTATTTTGAAGATATGTAATATATATACTGCATGTGATTGAGATAGTCTTGAACTATAACCAAGTAAGCCATCCACTCCATCACCAACAAATCTAATCAAATCATGTGGTGTGTGAAAAGAAGGATACCTTCCTGTTCTGGGATCCGGTGGATATAGACTTCCATCTGTCCATAGCTCAATATGCTTCTTTCCTTCGTTTCTGCGAAGATGTTGAGCTTCATTCGCACATGAAAGGGGTCTTTGGTAGACACTCCGTGTAGTTGCATACTCTTGGTTGAGCTTGATATTCAAATGAAACTTACGATTAGATGTATCACTCATTACTAACAGAGCTAAAAATATTAGCAAAGCTATTAGAAGATGAGAGACGCAAAAGAATGAGAATGAGATGTAGCTTGTGAAATTCTTAGAGAAGCAGAGGAGTGAAACTAAGAATAAGCTTGTGAAATTTTTTGGAGAATGGATGAGAGTGCGTTCGGAGGGAATGGTCATTCAAAAGTAAGAGAATAAGTATTTGCCACCGCGAAGTCACTAAAAGAGGACAAATTTTGAGATGAGCCATTAAAGAGTAGCATGAAAACGATATATTTTTTTAGATTTTAAAATATGTACTTAGATACGTGTTCAATCACATAGATACGCTTTAAATATCCAAAACGGCCAAATTTGGAGCCGTTTTGACCGTCAACGTTCTACTAATTAGCAAGTTAGCAAATTCCTTACACAGCCCATTTTGAGACGTTTTTGGCCCTTATGACGTGCCATTGCATATATATCTCTCTCTCTATCTCATAGTGTGCCATTGGAAGAGTTTTTTTAAGAAAGCACCATCCTCTAATATGAGAGATATAGACATAGAGATATTTGCTTAAGAAAGAACCCTCCTTTGATGTAAGAAAAATGTAAGTTCTTACATAGCAGCACTGTTGATTACAAGTCTTGACGACGCAAAAGTCTAGCTAATTTAAGATCCTTTGTCATTATAGTAGCCTCTTGGCATGGATACACAGAGGTTTGCATCCTCAAAAAAGGTCACCAAAAAAGATTATGCAGCTTCTTGTAACGTTCCCAAGCCAAGGCTTTGCGCACAATAGTCTTGAGAGTAGCTATATAGGATTTCTTTTACAAGACGTGTGAAAAGTGCCTTGGGAATAAGGATATCCACATATTTTTGAAATCTGTGTATCTCTTGAAGTGCCTTGACTCCATATTTCCTTCTGCTCCTTGGTGCACGTGGAGGCACATTCGAGTTCTAAGGCCTTGGAGGATGAGGAGCCTTCTTCCAGTCAGGTCCCTTGGGGCCGCCACGGCGAGGTTATGGTGGAGGTTCTACTACTTTCTATTGTGGTGGTGCTTGTAAATATACAATAACAGGCATGCTCCTCTCACTTGTATAGCCTCCTTGTCTTGCTTGGACTAAGTCCTCTCGTGTTGGAAGGGGACCCATATTGGTAGGGAGGGTCTTCCCAGCACGTTGCCCGCATGGAGGAGGTGGAATATTTTGTCCTTCCCATGGTGGAGGACCCTCCTCCTCCTCCTAATCTTGCTCACTCTCAGTTGACAATTTTGTGCTATCGGGATCGCTGAGGACTCTTTCTTCCAGTAGCAACATTGACAAGATGAGGAGGTACTTTACGTGTCCAATATTCTTAGTTCGAGCCATGGGTGAGAAAGTGAGGAGAGTGAAAGTGAAATGACAAAAATAAGGCCATAGAGTCTTATTATAGGCACTTCAAATTTAAAAAAATGAAAATTTAGTGTGAAACCAAAAAAATTTAATGTCCTTTACAATTTAATGTTGTTTCACCCAAAATTTGCCATTTCTAACCATTGCAGCATGGCGTGTTAGCCCACTACTTTGGTTCCATTTAGCCTTATTAGTCTCCTTCATGTGGAGTTGGACTTTTTTTGCAATTTGAGATGCCTTTGCTTTCTCCCTCAATAAGCTTCTCCTCAATGTGTATTGAAAAAAACAATCAAACATTTCAATGAGGTAATTTGTTCGTATCATCCCTCCATGATCAGTGTTCTTGAAGAAAATTCCCTTTACCCTATAATGTGACTTCTCCATCCCTTGGGTGCTCCACATGTCGAGGGAACTATACTTTTCCAAGTAATATATTCCATGAGCATAAACAATATGCTGGAAACAAGCAATTGCGTGAGTGGTTATAAATACATGTAGATTGTAACAACTTGATAATAACAAAAAAGTACCATGTAATGGGTGATTGATGCTCCCCCCAACTATCAATGACCAGTTGAGTAAACACGATGACTGTTGTCTTAAATATACTTTGTTATTAAGCGTTGGTAGTACTCAATAGCATGATCGACACCATCTTGTCAAAACAAGCCCAAACCTTTGTCTGCTTATTTACGAAGACTTGCATCCTTGTTAAAATCAAACGTACACTTGCATAACTCTTTCCATAACTCCCATCTTGCTTTGGAATTTTTCCCCGATATGTTGTTCAAACAACGCCTAGCCTTTACTCCACTCATTGATACTTGTTGCGCCACAACATGATTATCCCCGGACATCTTTGCATCTTTCACTATTTTGATGTTGCCTCCATGCACCCCTAGAGTGTTGAGTAGATCCTCCACTTTGGAAATGGCTTCTATGGATTGATCAGCTGGCTTCATAGTGAATGCAAAGTCAAGGTGCAATTTGAGCAACTTATCAAATATTCTCATCATGACATGTAATGTGCAGAAGTGAATTTTTTCACATGGGAATGAAATAATAGGATTCCATGTAGGATCCTTCGTATCCCTCTCTAGCAGTGCTTCCAAGTTGCATGACATGACTCCATCAATCCATCGCAAATTGATCTTCCTTCTTGCACTTTTACTTTGATTTCTTCATGCATAGAGGGCAAGGAAGTAAAGAGGTAGCATTTGTGTCACAACCAAGCATACATTTGATTATTTTTAAATCTCCTCCCAAATGCTAATCCACTACAAAGGTAACCACACCTGGAATTTCAAGTTATTCACCATTTATTTGTTGCTTGATGACCTCAACATTCCAAGGACATCTTTGAAGCATCTAATGTAGCATTTCATGGTTCTCCTTTGGCACCTCAAAAGCTCCTAACCACCAATTGTCTTTTTCAGATTGAACACTAAAAGAAGGCACCTTTTCCTTATCCTTTGCATGTGCCATTTCCTCATTCATGAGTGTAAGTCCCATTCTTTCCAATCTATTTCATTTGACAATTTGACACTCATCTAACTTCAATACGAAAGAGACCACTCCCATAGACTCTACAATCATGAAGCAACACATGATTAGATATATGTGCTATTTGATTTTTCACCCCCATGAATAAGAAATTTTAATTCATACTAACCTTCATTAGAGACTTTATAAAATTTGATCATTTCTTGTGGAAGTCTCTTTAAATCCACAAAAATGTTGTTGAACATATTATAATCTAATTTAATATCACCCTTTGATTTTTCCTTCAATACTTTTGTTCCCTCCACATGGAAATACTCATCTCGACAAGTAATCTTACATGTACGTTGTTTTTCTTCTTTGCCAATGCAACTTTGTACGGAGGTGGAAGTAAGTGGCTTTTGAATCCTGCACTTAGTGATGAAGAGCCTCCTTTGTGATGGAATGGATGGACTCATAGCCTTTGCGACTTATCCTTGCTTCATCACAAGCACTTTGAATATCATTTGCACTCAAAATTCCCTTAATGTCCTTCATGATATCTTTCATCAAAACATCACCAAATCCCTTGTAATTGGAGTCACAAACAATAGCCAACATGTCCTGCTTCCTAATGCTCGCTTTCAAAAGACTTTGGATATGTGTTTGTGAATTTCACGCAGATGTATCAATCAAAAAATTCTTGAATTATAAATGTTGAATAAAAGTGTTAGTTGTAGAACTTTTTTTAAAATTATTCAACACTCAATTATTTTTAATCACCTTGTTGCCATGATTCGCCTTTTCCTAGCACCACCGCTTATTGCAAGTCTATCAATTTCTGATAGCTCTCTTTGGGGCTCCCTTGCATCAACTGGGGTTTTCTTCAAATGATCTAATTTGAGTCTAAGATTATTTAATTCTTTCTATTGTTCCTTGATTTGTATCTCCCGGTCTTTATTCTTGTTTTCTCTAAATTTTGCATTTGTTTTGTTAAATCTTCAATATTTGACTGAAGATGCAAATTGATGTGTATATATTTTGCATGTAAGCCCCCGCCACAAACTATTAAACGTTTACAATATCCAAAAAGCCCATTTTTCCCATCACCAATTGGACGTACTAAACTAGATAGATAAATGATCTAAGGTTAATGGGTCACGTGGATAGAGCGCACCATCAACCCATAAGTCTACATGTTTCTTTCCCTGAGCCCTAAGTAAAGAATTGGATGCATTATCCAATGGTTGTCTTATGTAAGGACAATTCACTGATGCATATTCCTCTTCTACACAAAGATGAAGATCTATCTTACATTTTCTTGTGTTAGTAATATATTCTAAAGGAGGCATGGCTTAGACTAAGGTCAGCAATGAAAGAAGGATTGAAGTAAGATAAAAGGATGATTAAAAGAAAATGAGGCAATTATTGTTGCAAATGACCTTGAAGAGGTACTTATGAGGGTAACATATGATCGAGGGACCCTTTTTGATTAAAAAATGTTAAAATTTAAAAATTAAAAAAAAAAACCTAATTTCAAGGCCCCTTATATCCACGTTTTTCATATTTGGGAAAGAGAGAGGTATGGGACCATATATAAATGCATGAGATATGATGAAAAAGGTATGGGGCTTGAAGAGGTAGTTATTGACTGAAAGTGACCTTGAAAGAGAGAGGTATGGGACCATATATAAATGCATGAGATATGATGAAAAAGGTATGGGGCTTGAAGAGGTAGTTATTGATTGAAAGTGACCTTGAAAAGGTACTTTTGGAGGTTACATATGATTGAGGGACCCTTTTTTGATTAAAAAAGTTACAATTTCAAAATTTTTTGAAAAATAAAATTTTAGGGTCTCTTTTATTGCGTTTTTCAAATTTGGGGAAGACAGAAGTGTGGGACCACATAAAAAAGGCAAGTGGTCCAAGGAATCTCACATAAAAAATTCAAAAATGAGAATGGACTCTAGAAATAATGGTAACTTTTTAAAAAGTGATTGGACCCTAGAGTGATAATAGGAGAGGATCTAGGAGTTACTAGTCTGAAAAGGGACCCAAAAGTAGGGTATTCATTAGCTTGTCCCCTACTATGGAGCCAAGTTTAGTATTTTAAACTCAAAAAATTATCAACTTAAGCTAATCCTTACAGGACCCTTTTTGTAGTCCATATTTTCCCTAATGTTTATGCATAAAAGTCTTATGCATAGCCTTATGCATAAGACTTTGTGCTCTGAATCTATGTATATATGTCGTCTTATGTATGGAGTTTTATGCATAGTCTTATATATAGGACTATCTTCTTTGTTAATTCTAATGTTTTCTTATCTATTTTATTTTACTACTCTATGTAGTATAGCTAGTTGTATTTATGTCCCATTGTTTGTCTTTTCTTTACACAAGATTACCTTATTTTTCTTGCATAGATTACTATATATCATTGCTAGTTGTGCTCAATCCTTGTTGGTCACTCAGAAGAAGTCTTACTCGCTCCTAGGTCACTCTCAAAGAAAGGAATCCTCTCAAAAAAATGGATGCACCATCAAAGCTAGAATCAAGTCAATGTCTACACTTTAACAAGATGCATGGAAATACATGTGTACTTTTGAAAAGGAAATGAAAACTTATATTACATGATAGAAAAGCTATGATTTTTATTAAGTTCAAGGTCACCAAAAAAATCCATTTTTCAAACAATATTAAATCACGTATATGAAGCATTAGAAGAATTCGGAGCTCATTTTGGGGCCTTTTAGGTTTTGGAGAAAATGTCTCGCAACCAATCAAAAGAAGGCCAACGTAACGTAGAAAATCCACAAAAAAAGAGTGAAAAATAGAAAATAGAATAGTACTTTATGGTGGCAGAAGCGTGCGAGATGAATAGGGAGATTTGTTTTTTATTCTCTTCTCCAGCATGTCTCTATCATGAGATTTTAGTCCATCTTTGAGCGTAAGAGTCTATTTGAAACTTCCCGCTCGCGACAATCCAATTTCCTTTCTTCTCAGACTTTCAAGGGACTATTCCATCTTCGACAAGCATCTCTCCTTGCCATAGCTTTGTTGTAATTTGCTCTCTTCAACATTTCACCTGTTGTGGATATCTTTTTATTCTTTCTTTTAAGTCGATCTGCATTACTTAGAATGCTAGATTAATTAAAATCTAATATCATACTATCTTTCTTTTGTGTTGGTTTCTATTAGGGGTGTGTTAGATTCGTAGCCTGAGATGGCACCCAGAAACAATGGACGCAGCATTAGAAAACGTTCAGTGGGTTTAGATGGTGAAGACTCTATTGATGTACGAAACATATCTTTGCCACGAAGGCCTATCACACTGATTTCAAGCATAGAGGTTTCCAATATTGTAACAGCAAATGCTAGTTGGAAAATGTTTGAAGTGGGAAAAGGAGCTTGGGTACTAATGCAACCCAAGAGGATCAGGAAGAAGAGCAAAAAGCAACAATCAACGAGTACTTTCCTGACATCCTGGAAAGGCAAAGTAAAAGGTTTTAGAGTGAAAGAAGGCAAAAGATGTGTAAAAGAGATTCTGGTGTAGCATGTTTATATGCATCGAGAACTTCAATTGCTAGAATATCCAGCTTATCTTCCACATCATAGACCAAATTGTAAACACATAATATAACTTAAATTATTTTCAAGGCACAATTGTTTCTCTCGTTATAACTAAGATGATCTTTTTGAATGTTTCAGATCTATATCCTTCATCATATGAGGAGTGGCAACCAGTGGAATGCATTTTAGGATTCTTCAATGTCGTACATGGCGTGATAGGAGAGCTACAATACAAAGGTAGATCTGTAAGAGACTTGGCTAAAGCGGGTATTTTTTTCTATGATCACTTCTACCAGCTATTGGACCATGCTCATTCTTATGGCATATTGCAAAGGCAAGATTTTTTGGAATGGAATATAATAGACTAGCTTGTTCTCGATGGAAGTATAATAGAGGCATATAGAGCCAAACTATATGCAGAAGTGCAGCATTCATTGAAACCAAATATTGCAACAAGAATAGTCAAAATCATAGTTTTTATGCCTGTCAATGTTTTCATAGATATTTTTCAAGAATATTCAATCAGAGTTTGTAAGACTATGTTTTCTTTTAAAGCAAAAGACTGTGATGACATTCCAAAATTTTTGGATGATGGCTGGGATAAAATTATGGCCAACACTATGTATTGTGAGGTTGTCCATGACACAATCAATCTCAAGTACATGTTTGCCTCCCATAATTTTATTTTCTCATTTTACTATAAATGAAGCAGGATGATAGGTACACAACTAGTACCAATGGAACAAGATGAGAGCTCTTCATATCTAGAAAATGATATTATTGATATAGATGTTGTCGAGAATGGCATTTTAATAGCATCCATCACACTTGATCACACTTGGAAGATACTGCACACTCTCTCGATTACGGAATGACATTATAAACGAGGCTGAAGGGAGACTCAGTGTCTGCATGGGATTTTCATTCATTTTAAACAACAAAAAGGTAAACTAAGTTTCTTAAAGTACTCATTCAAGATTGGCAAATTTGTTTTATCAAAATTTGAATTCAAAAAATGTAGACATCTCATTTTCAAATTGTGATTTTGTTTCAGATACTGCAAAGAAGAGAAAGCAAGATACAATGCAGAGATATTGCAAGCAGAACAATTCAGATAGTTCAATCATCTTGAACTCAAGTACAATAGATAATTCATATATACTTTTAGCCAGACAGTAATAGCATTATAGAATTCTTAACATTTTCAAACCAAGAAGTGATCCATTGAGAAAAAGTAATTGCATTTATCTTTGCATTTACTGTTGTTGTTCTCAGATGTACAGAGGAGGGTATATCTACAGATGTATAAATAATCCTATATTTGGGTTTCTAGCTCAGGCTGAGCTTGGCTTTGGTCCAAGGACTAAGATAAAGGCTCCTTGTCGATATGGCTCTCCCTCGGCTTCTCCTTTTGCTCCTCAGTTACATCTGAAGACTTCATATTTCATGGGAGAGGCTCATCTTCCATTTTCATCTCCTCAGGCACTTTGGAAGGCTGCTCCTGAACTTTTTGGAACCCATCAAGAATGTTATCATTTAGATTGAAAGATTTCAAATCATCTTTCTGCTCAGTAATCACTTCTACATCAATATTGGAAGGGGATATTAGCTGGTTTAGAATTAGAGGAGATGCAGGAATAGGAGAAGCAAGTCCTAGCAACCTCAAACTTGTATTGGCTCTGAAACTATAGACATAGTCAGAGCCAAAACTATCTTCTTGCATCTGCAATAAAGAAAATATTATTTTCAGAAACTGATTGCATTTATGTTAAAAAATTTGATGATTGTAAATCTTTTGACTTACAAACTCAGGATGCTTCTCTCCAAAGTAGGAGTCCAACATGTATTTAGCTGCTATAAGTAATTTCCATCCACAAGAATATGGGTCTTTTTGTTGTGGTGTCTGTAAATAAATTATGAGAATATCAATAAAAATAAACAGTTCTCAATACAGAAGATAAAATAAGATCGGTGTTCTTCCACAAACCTGCAGTGCAACTGGTTCAATCAGGTTGAGTAAATTTGTATTTGGAGGACATAAGTCCAGGGCATCAAAAAGTCTTTTCAAGCCACTACAGTACCAAAGGAAATGTGAGAACTATCAAATTTCTTTGATATTAGCATCCTCCATACTCCAAAGTTTCATGAGAATACATTAAGGATAAGACTTACAGGCCTAGCCCCTAGTGGGTACCCTGAAGAGAGTTAAATGTATAACATCTCTTTTGTTCAAGGTCAATGGAAACAAAACTCCAATGAGAGCTACAAAAAGAAGAATAATATAAGGACCAGAAAGATAAAGGAACCAAAAAAGCAAAGTCCTGTGAAATCTAAAATCTATGTGTACTTACTTGGAGTGGTATGGTAGGAGGATGACATCAACTACTTCAAAATTGTAGTAATTGAACCATTTTGCAATGTCTGCACTGCTCTCTGTGTGATCTCTAAGCTTGAAAGAGATTCCTGGATGAGTGATGAAGATCCTCTGCATAACCCCAGGATGCAATTTGCTCTTGAACATGCTGCACAAGGAAAGACTCAAAGACTCAGTTTGAGATTGAAAAGGATTGATATTTTTGTAGAAAAATTAATCTTGGAAAACACGTACTGGAGAGTAGCCAGGATGAGAGTATCTATCAGGTACGACTTCCTCTGGGAAAGAGCTTTTATACAGTCTCTAGTGAGCCTGAACTCCAAATCAGCCATATCAAAATCAGTGGTCTCTAATTTTATTTTAGTTTTGGGCCCCAATTCTAGAAGCCTCTCCTGTATCTTCAACTCCTTAACAAGTGTTTCTGACTCTAGGTCCGAAGATGAATCCTTCACTTGTTGTTTCATTAAATCCTCATAGGATGACTTCCCTCTAGTCTCATAGTTGTGTGTGACCTCTTCTATCTTCATCTCATCCTTAGATTGCTTCCTGCTTGGTGGTATTAATAAGATGTCTCTCATCTTAATATCATCCCAGTCTTCTGCATTCAGAATTTTATCATATCTGTACCTTACTCTCACTAACGTGTTAATATCCTTTTTCATTATTGTCACCCTATGTGCATGGGCAGCAACTAGCATGGTATCCTGGAAGAACTCTATGAGAAAATCCTCTACTGCCTCCTATAGCATGGTATCCTGGAAGAACTCTATGAGAAAATCCTCTACTGCCTCCTGTAGGGTGAGAAGGCCTGTCCTACACCACGTGAATCCGACACCCCAATAGTCACATACTTGCCTCACAAGTCTCTGAAAAGGAGCCATGGGCATTGCGAAGCCTACAGCCTTTTGTGCCTTCTTGATCTCCCTGAGAACATTTGCTCCCTGATTGATTCTCTTCTTCTGGCTTATCTGGAGCATGTGCATGGGCTTGCCCTTCTTGGAGGACTTTGACCTCCCCTTTGAAGGACTTTGACCTCCAGCCAAAGGTTCATTGTACTATCTCATCACAAATATTCCATTTTATTTATGGTGATGTATTATGAAAGAACGGAATATCCTAAGAAAAGATTTTGTAATAAAACGTGATTTTTAGGGTTTTCGAAGCAAATACCCATCGAAATCGCGTTTCTCGACAGAAATGGATCCAACAATGAAATCTACATGCACTTCATTTTCTGAAAGGTTTTTTTTTTAGACTTGACTATTCATTGAATATATATATAAGGAATAAAATACAGGATTTTAGTTTGCAGGAGTGATACCTCTCAGATGGTGCAATCCTCTCAGAATGCCCTGTACTTGACCACGGTTGAGCTGGGGATATGATGACGGTATCTTTCAATCGCAGAAGGAGATGCTAAATGTTATCCTTCATTCGAAGAACACCTTTCTGTGGAGGAGATGTACTGAACAGACATGTGAGGAGGGCAAGTATACTAGCACATTGTATACTTTATGCCTCAGAATTCACGCCCGCATGGCACGTGCCACCGTAAATGTCTCACGTGTGATCAACGGTACTTGCCACGTGCGTCATGATGATTTGTTCTCGATTTTTATGCAGATTCTTTTATCGTGTCCTTTTGCGTTCTCCTCCACACAACCATCTACTGACCAATTTCACCATCCCCTTCACTCAAGCACCTATCCAAAGCTGTCCTCTTCAAGCGTTAGCCTCTTACCCTGCAATACCAAATAGACACAGAGATTCTGCTACAACCCTAAACCATACCTTTTCAAGGTCGTCCTGCATACACTTTTCTTAGGAGGGCATGGACAGAGGAAAAAGAGGTACTGTTCTAATTGATCTCAATTATATATTATAGTGTTTTATTCTGTAACTTTTGTGTCGTCGTAACCCGATTTGTATTAGTTCCAATATGGAAAGGTTGTCTTGATGGAGAACGCGATATAGGATGGTTTTGCTTTAGGGGAACATAATATCGCATTTTCTAGCAGATTCCTCACTACTTTCTTTTATGTCCTCTCCATTAATTACATATGCTAGTATATGAGTTCTAAGGCATACAAAGAATTTTTGTAATGAAACGCGATTTCAATGTTCTGGCTGCAAAGACATGTCAAAATCGCATTTTCCGACCAAACTATTATGTAATTGTATGAGAATCGATTTCAATTGTCTGGCCAATACTGATTTATTATGTAATGGTTTTCTCTCTTCTCTCCGTGTATCTTTATGTGTGCATGTACAGTTTTGGATAATGCTCCAGCCAAGATAACATTGGACTTGTCAAAATACTCTATCAAAGATGAGGAAAGTCCAGGTGAGCAATATTTGAATTTACTCCTCTCTATTTGAGAAAATATGAATTATTTTTTATTTTTGCTGTTGTATTTTGCATTACAGCTAAGAAGCAGAGTACCAGTAGCAAAGGAGTAATCAAATTTGGTGAGCCAAAGAAGCTTTTGGAAGAGCAAAAGTCACCAGACCTATAGCTTTTTGAGTTTCTCCAAAAGTCCAATGCCCAAAAGGAGTATCCAACATTTCACAGGATGTTCAACACTCCTTTCAAATTGACTGACATTGTTGCTCAGCACACAAGCACTTTTTGGAGGAACAGTTTGAGGTGTTTGGACAGATGACATCTGATGGAAGGATTGTGAATAAGGATGAAGCTTTTGTGCATATCAAGGACCTATGCCAAAGTGATAAGCTGAGGTATCAATTGAACAGGAGATTTGATGTTCTACCTTGCTGCTTCAAGGGTATCTGCAATCTCCACAAGAGGGGCTGTAGGATATTGGAGGAGAGCTTTGCATTTGCCATTTATTTACATTATGTTGAGCTTGGTGTTTCTGAAAAGTCTACTCAAGAACATGACTTGGAAGAATATGAGGAAAGGGAGGAGGAGTTGGCAAGTGAGCAGAGTGAAGAACTTCAAGATGAGGAGCAAAACATTAATCTAGAGGAGGAGAAGTCTGCTATTGCAGCACTCAATCTTATATCTCTGAAATCAGAGACTTTAAGAGATGCAGTTACAGTGGATAAAATTGAGCTTGATAGTTCCAGTTATACTGTTCCCATCCTTCCATCATTCAAGATAGAAGGTAGAGAATATGTTTTCCTAAATGACGTATTGTGCATTTTCAATCTAAGAGAGGACCATGCACTTGGCCTCAGCTCAATCATGCAAGGTGGACAAGGAAGTAATGATAGATGATGATCCCTTACTGGACCTAGAAGACAAGTTCAATCCTACATTGGAACTTTCTACGTGTTTTAAGGAGGCAAGTAATTTTCAAGAGGTGGATGATGAAGTCTTTAAAAAGGTACAAGCCTATATGAATCTCACTGGAAGCTCAGCTCTGGCACATCATTCTGAGCAGACATCAGAACATAGTATCTCATTGTGGAAAGAGAACTTGCTTGAGCAGGATGAGAATATGAAGTAATGGCACCCTATTTGTGTACTTTTGTGATATTCAATCCCTGCTTTTGAGTTCTAGTGACCATTTAGGTAATCTGACAATATTGTCTACATGCAGTTAGATATTGAAGATGATACCTTCCTCTTGAGGTCCAAAGGAAGCAGAGTTGCTGGCTTGGGTAAACTGTCAAGTCTTTCCCATTTCCTTGCAGACTTATGTAATGCCAAATTGTTAATATACCATGGGACAATGAGCAACAATGGGGAAGCAATAATTCTTTTTTTCAAGTGTATGTCAGAGGCCTTGGGTAGCCATTCCCTTTCATGGTCTGCAGACAAAGTGATATTGATAGAGAAGAGGTCTGCCTTACATATCTTTGGTTATTATTCCGAAAAACAGTGCTCTAGAGCAGGATATTTTTTATCATATACTGCCTATATGCTCGCTGTGCTGGTGTAAAGAATCCTCTCAGTCTGGAGCCTTATGGCAAGCACAAACTTATACGGAACCGAGAGCCAACACTATTGGGATCACCAAAGAAATTGGAGGAAGGAGAAAGTGCTCGAGAACCAACCTCACCCAGAACAAGGAAGATCTCAAAGCACTGTGGTGTCATTGAAGAAAAAGAAGTCTCCAAGTAAAGTGAAAGGGAGGGTTCCCACTGGTAGACCTTGGGAGAAACCCTAAGGCCATTAGCTATAAGATGATTGTCATTGTATATTTAGCATAGAACAACAATTTATTTCTGTTGTATCTTTTGTATTCTGTATTTTCTATGCATCAAAATTTGAGAACTGTTTTCAATTATGCGGTACACAATTTTTACACTTATATTCTTGTGCATCCACCACAAAGGAATTGTAAACACACATTCTGTATTTCTATGCATCAAAATTTGAGAAGTGTTTTCAATTATGAGATTATGAGATACACAACATTTACACTTGTATTCTATCCACCCATTTGTGATCTACAAAGACCTTTGATTTTCTCCATTCAGCATGTCTCTCTGCTGAATTTAAACTCTCTATAATTTTCTGTCTTCTCTGCTTCTGAGCTACTTGAGAGGCTATCTTGACTTGAGATGCATTGACCTTTCTCTTTGTTTCGATCTTTTGAAGTACGCCTCGATAAAACCATTGAAAAACTTCCTTTAAGCTGTTGCCTTTTTGTTTTCCTCCACACACTGTATTTTATTCTGGATATATATTGTGATTGTCTACCCCCTTTTCTTGTTGTATTTTGTGGACGTGATAAAAACCTTCGGGCCTTTACTCCACCAATGGATGGCTTGATAGGTACCTCTTTACGATTTGTAGATTTCTTAAGATCTTTTGTTATATGAACATCTCCACCATGTAGACCAATTTCTGATAATATCGCTTCCAATGATTGTATTACCTCTTTTCTTTTCACCTCAAGGCAAATACAATATATAGAAAAACAAGTTTCTCAATAATTCTACACAATGCATGCAATGTGCAAATGTGAACATTGCATAATGGAATATCAAGAACTGCTTTAAAATTTGGATCTTCCTTGTCCCTATTGGGTGCTCTTCTCCACCATTTGAAATCCAAGACATGGGCTGGTTGTTTTACAATACAAGCAAGGAGATTTGGAGTTACCCCCTTTACTGATATTGTACATACACTTCAATGTCTTAAGATCACCTGCCATATGCCATTCTACTTGAAAATCACCTTTGCCTGGAACATGAAGATGACCCCCTAAAATTTTACTCCTTACAGTTGAGGGTATATCTGTCTGTTGAAAAACCCAGTTAAGTGTTTCATGGTCCTCTGTATTCACCTGCCATTACAATAGAATGATATATGGTAGAAGTTTATTAAAAAATATACATGTATATTCAACAAATATACTAACACCAAAATAATAAAATCCATACCTCAAATGATCCCAACCACCATACATGTTTTTCTGATTGAACGCTAAAGTACTTTGAACTGGTCTTTGTGATTGATGGATCAAGTGCCCGATTCATCAAGGTAATAGTAACTCTTCCTATCTTCTTTTTCTTTACAATTTCACATTCATCAAGCTTAACAACAAACTTTAAAACTCCTTTACATTCCTCAAATGTGATGTTATAAAACTCCACCATTCTTCTCTGTAATTGTTGCAGCTCCACAAAAATATTATTCAAAGGATCATATACAGTCCTTCCTTTGGCCCCTTCATATACATTTTTGATATGTAAATATTGTCCAATGAAGTCATCTATTTTCTGATTTAGAAGACCTCTTTTGGCACCACACTGCTGCTAGGGTGGATAACAATACACGTTTTATCCGATGATCTTTGAGAGTAGAAGAAACAATGTTAAAGATTGAAGCATATCCTTTTCTACTCACCCCACTCATATCTAGGGCTTCTTGAATTTTTTCGACATCAACTCTACTTTCTGATATAAACTTTTTGACAGCATCATGTTTCACCCTTTTGAACTTTTTTTCATCTATCAAGCTCTGCACGACAACTTTAGAGACTAAACCTTTTATTTGCTTCACTGGAACAAGATTGGAATTTTCATTTACTTCACCAAGTCTTAAAATTTCCCTACAACAAGAAAGAAACACATCTACAATTATACAATGAGACAATTATAACTCATCATTCGTTTAAACAATTTGGATGCTCATTAATGGAAGTTAACAATGAGATATCATCATACCTTGCTTTTTGAATTTTGCGCTTACATCCTCCAGAGCCAGCCTTCAACTCTGCAATGTTCTGGATTTTTCTATTCCGTAGTCTCTCTCCTAATACAGTGCCTTTTCTCCTCGCTTTCAGTAGCATTGGGCACCTTTGTCTTTTTATGTTCTTCCTTCTCATTTTCTAGAAGTTGCTTCAATGCCACACACTCTATCTTATCTTGCCTTCTGTTTGCCTCCTCTTATAGATATAAATTCTTGTACATATTTGCATTAGCACATTGAGCTGAGACGTATCCATACAATCCATTTACTCCATTGCCTACAAACTTCAATAGAGTTGTTGGATTAGAGAATGGAGGTGTTGAATTTCTAATGATTCATGTTGGATAGATGCCTCCATCACACCACAAGTCTATATGCTACAAACCTACTTTCTGCAGCATGTCTCTTTGCTCAGTGCATAGATGCAAACTCTTTTAGTGCTTCAATATCGGTGCATACTATTGTTCCAAGTCGACATGGAAATGATGAAGTCGTTTCCTACTTGTTTCTCCTTCTGCCATGTTTCGCAACAATGCGATGTATTCTTTCTTACTATATATTATTTTGTTTGAGAGCTGAAGAAGGCGCTAAACATTTTTAAATTCGAAATGAGAGGGATTAGTTATGTAATACTGACAGAAGAATCGTTCATACGTGTGAGCCAAACCTTTGAAAAAGGTATCTTCTCAAAGCTTTTAATGATAAGACCTCGTTGTTTGTGAGCAACAATATATTTATTCCTCAAACTGACGATTTTGGACCTGTTGTGACTATTTTACGTAGTTTAAGAGCAAGATAAATAAGAAAATAGTGAATTTCTTACAGGTCCCCAAAATGAGCTCCGAATTCTTCTAATGCATAATGATGAGAAAATTACAAGCAGAAGAAGAAGATCATGGAATTAGTGCTCACATTACCCAGTTTGTAGTGTAATTTTATCGGTTCAAATTCAAAAAACCTGATTGAAATTCAACGTTACCTTTAATTTTTAAGGGATAAAATTTGTACATCTTAGTTATAAATCTCGACATTTGTATTAATTCTAGTGATTTTCAAGTCTAAATCCCAGTTAAGCCTAAGCATTGCCTTTATTTACAATTGTTGGGGTTACAATTCACACTTCTAGAGAGAACCAGGTCACATGGTGAGACTAGGTTTGAATCTTGGCAAGTTGAGGTTTCTACCAATTGGATAACGAGAGGTCACCTCTAGCACCTTAAGGTTTTTGGGTCTTGATGGCTAGACCAATTTGTGGAACACCTTGGTTAAGCGCGCTTGCACATTCCAAAACAATTGGGATGGGTGACCTGCCAGGAAGTGGGAGGATCCATATTTCCAACATGGTATAAGAGCCGAGGTTGTGATGTTGGAAGCTAAGACCTCAACCAAAGTGTGGCTTGAGGGGGGGTGTTGGATATGGAATCCACACTTCTAGAGAGAACCAACTTACGTGGTGAAACTGGGTTTGAACCTTGGCAAGTTTAGGTTTCTCTACAAATTGGATAACCGGAGGTCACCTAACACCTTAAGGTTTTGGGGTCTGGATGGCTAGACCAATTTGTGGAACACCTCAGTTAAGCGTGCTTGCATAATCCACAACACAACTGGGATGGGTGACCTCCTCGGAAGTGGGAGGATCCATGTTTCCAACAATAATAAATCCTAACATTTGTATGATTTCTTGTGATTTTCAAGCCTAAATCCTGGTTAAGCCTAAGCACTACCTTTAATTTTAAGGGTTGGAAAAAACATTTTTAAACATTGAATGGAATCTCTATTGATCTAATAAAATAATGGAGTCTTTATGAATCTAACAAGAGTGGCCCAAACCCGCCTTCGGTGGGTTGATTGCCCTTCTCTCTATCTTTCTCTCTGGCTCTTTTTTATCTTTCCCCTTTTGATTGCCCTCCGGGGTGGGTTAATTGCCCTTCTCTCTGTCTTTCTCGCTGACTCTTTTTTATTTTTTCCCTTTTAAAATAAAACGAAAAACATTTGTTTAAACTAATTCTACTCTCTCTTGCCCCCTTTGTTTTCTATCTCTTCCTTCTCCTCTCTTTTTCTCCCCTTAAAAAATAACCCATTTTTTATCTCTCCCATTTAAAACAAACAAAATACCTTTTAAAAAAACTATCTCTCTCTCTCTCTCTCTCTCTCTCTCTCTCTCTCTCTCTCTCTCTCTCTCTTAAAATCTCTACTAAGGTGGAGATGCAAGAGTGTGCAAATGCAAGCAACTAGCACTTAAGAAAAAAGCAAGACATGGACAAAAAAAGTTTGGAGTACAATCTCCACAGTATAATCTTATTATTAGATGGGCATAGTATCACTATAGAAATTTTGCTTAGTGATAGAATTTTAGCACCATTGTTAGCGACACTAATTGTGTGACTAAGTGACACTTCACTATTATTTTTTAACTCATTCTTAGGGGAATAATTTTAGTGAGTTGTGTTAGGTTTTGTTAATAAGCCATTGTCACATGAGACCACCCCTAGGTTGTAGTGAGCATGGATATTTATGATTAGTGCTCACCACACATGAGGGCATGAAGATTGCATGCCCAAGCCTTAGCAAGGGACTCGTGTGAGTTTTCACTTGATGCTTCTCAATAAATTATTGGCAAGTCGTTAAAAATAGGTATCTTTCAATTTTTTATTAGGCTAACAGTCCCCGCCATGTGGCGACTTTTTTTGGGTTGCCACCATTCTACATGCACCATGTGGCCAAATTTTCTATCCGCCTCCTGGTGCAGAGTTAAGGAGCCACCTCCTGCCTCTTTTTGCTACAAGCCACCACTCCATGCAAGAGCCACCGGTTTCATGTTGGTTGCAGGTTTTGGAGGGCCTCCGTTCACTGTGGGAATTTGAATTCCCACATCCTGCCTCTTTTTGTTGCAGGCCCCTACTCCATGCAGAGCCACCACAGGGTGTAGGAGCGACCGATTTCATGTTTATGCAGGTTGCAGGTTGTGAGAATTTGAATTCCCGTTGGTGTCCTTTAGAATGTGTACCTCGTGTGCCATATTCCCACTCTCTCTCTCTCTCTCTCTCTCTCTCTCATTTGCCTTTGCCTTGCGTGGTTTGAAGCTTGCCTGGTCCAAGTCTGCTTTCCCAACACCTACGCTAGCTCTGTCCACAGTTTGCTTCTCCTTTCCTTCTCCTTATGGGCTTCTCTTTCTCATGTTGTGTGTGTGTATGTGTGTGTAAGAGAGAGAGAGAGAGAGAGAGAGAGAGAGAGCGAGAGAGAGATTGATTTTTGAGTTGTGGGTTGCTCATGCAGGTGAGCTACCCTCCTCCGTCTGCTTCCCCCACACGGTCTGCTCCCTCGACACCTCCGGTTACTCTGTTTTTGGCCTCCACTTGATGGTCTACTTCCTCCAGACTTGCAAGCGTCTGGTCTCCTTATCCTTACATGTATCGTTGTTTCTTGGGCATATGCTAAGAGATGAGTTAAGTCATTATCTCAATCACGTTATTTCCAGTAGTAGTCACATGGAGGCTAACCAACTAGACATGATGCCTTTTATGGAAAATATGCATGTTGAAATTAGGGAACGTCTAGGTGGATGTAATAGGAAATGTAAAGAATAAGTCGATTATCTAAAAGAGCAAATATGTACATTAGGCTTGGAGGTATTGAGCCTAAAGATATCTGTTAATTAACTCAATGCTATTATAAAAAAGATGAGCTGTATATTGAAAAACCCAGGGTACTTGCCTAGAGATTGTTGTGACAGTAATGATGCTTTTGCTCAAGGGGAAAATTGTATTGCAACTTTCCAGATCTGGCTCACTATCTATGGTGATATTTATGAAGTTTCTATTTTCTCAAATTTCTCTCTTTCTATTTTGTTCTCTCTGTATTCTTATTATTTGTTATTTTATTTTTCAAAGGAATTCAAAGATGGTTAGGAGCTGCATATACCTAAGTTCGAGCCAAGTTTGTCGGCTTCAAATTTTGGATACAACACGTGTGCCTCATCGTAATTGTTCGCGGACAAGGACTTGCATTAGAGAAAAAATTGTTGCTAGTTTAACAAAGTAGTTTAAGAAAATGAAATCAAAACATTTGGAAGGGTTAAAGATGAGGAGGAGCATAGAGAATTCTATGGTAGAATTCACATAGATTTGAGTAATAGAGCAACTCCCAATGCTACAGTACTTCAAGAACCTATCAATGAACATCAAAATGTTCAGGCACATAGAGATATGGCACAAGGCATTATTTCTTTTGATTTGAATAAGCTACCTATAGATGAGATTGGTTCTGTTGATAATCTTCAACCTATTTGTTGTGTTGTTGGCGATGTGAAAGGTATTAAATCCCAGTGTCACTCTATAAGGAATGTGTTTTCATTACCTCAAATGTAAGCAATTGGCAAACAACTATGGTGGTATGTTTTGGAGAATGTACTCTTCACTCATTAGGAGCCCTTGATTATAAGTGCCATTTTTGTGGTGCACTAATTTAGAAATGTGAGGCATCAAGGAAGCTTGGACAATATGTGGGCAAACACTATTGTGCAAGTGTCACTCCATAAGGTGTGTGTTTTCATTACCTCGGAATGTTAAGCACCCAATAAGTATGGTGCTATGTTTTGGAGAATGTACTCTTCACTCATTAGTATCCTTTGATTATAAGTTTCATTTTTATGGTGCACTAATTTGGAAATGTGAGGCTCAAGGAAGCTTGGACAATATGTGGGGCAAACACTGTTGTGCAAGTGGGAATATCTCTTTACTGCCTTTGGGAAATCCTCCTTCTACATTGGTTAAGTTATTACTTGGTAATGATAATGCAAGTAAGGAATATAGAAAGAATATACACTCTTATAACAATGCCTTGGCATTTGTTTCACTAAGTGATCACTTGGTTAATCAGTTGACTAGGGGGGATCAGTATTTAATGTTCGAATCAATGATACTACCTATCATTGTGTTAGTTCTATAATACCTGATAAAACATGAGATGCATCTCCTCAATTTGCCCAATCATATGTGTATGATACGGAGCATGAATTGGTGAATAGACTTCATGGAATGCCTTCTTTAAATCATATCGTGCTTCAAAGGTTGTAAACAATGATGTATGAATATAATCCGTATGCTCGTGCACTTCATACAATGAGAGAAATGCTGCAGACAAGTCCACATGTTGATTTGAGAATGGTCATCACTGTTGAGATGTCAAGCTCAACATGAGCTAACACTCACAAGGCACCTGCATGACCGTTTGACATTTACATCACTGGCAGGTTTGGTAGCTGGCACCGACACATGTATCTTTGCCAAAGATTCTACAGCAGCTGGACTGCACCGAGTAGTCCACATCTACCCACTCCTCTTAGCGTGTTTCCATTATATACTCTATTATGTGTGTTAGTCACTTTATCTTCTTTGTAGGTCTCTTTTGTTGTGTGAAGAAGAAGAAGAATTTTCAGCCTCTCACCTTGTGTGTTCTCTTCTAGGGTTTGTGTGAGAGTGTGTGTGCTTGTGAGAGCTCAAGCTCTCTTCTCCCCTGCATCTTTTCATGGTACTAGAGCCTGGTTCATCCTAAGGGCTGAGCGGCAAACAAGAGAAGCACACGAAGTGGTACGAGGGTAAGAGCTTTATCTACTCTTCCCCCTTTGTGTTGGCTACTACATCCTTGTCGAGAGCTCTTTGGGAGGCACTGGCAAATGAACTCCAATTGAGGAGCTTTCTTCGTTGCGAGAGAGAGCTAAAGGGCAACTATACTATCTATTGGATAAATTTTTGAGGTGAAAACATGTTTCGAGCGCGTCTAGGCCTCCGTTTTTCAGTTCACAAAAGCGTTCACGGCGGGCACTACAGGTAAGTTTCAATTCTCTGCATAACTCTTTTTTTAGAACTGTAAGAAGGGTGATTGGTTGTGCAGACACTATGTGTGCTACAAAGAGTTCTCAAAGTTGCCGTTGGGTGTATGTATGCAAATTGAGGTCACTAGTTGTGACAGTTTGGGTGTAGTATAGTACCGCTATACAGAGTTCTCAAAGTTGGGTGACAGTTTGGGTGCAGTATAGTACCGCTATACAGAGAATATAGCAGTTTGTGCAGGTCAAACAAGAGTGTTGTTTTGGGTAAATTTGTGTTACAGAAAAGATGTCGAATGATGGAATAAACTAGATTATTACAGAGAAGCTTGACAAGAACAACATCCATGCTTAGAGGTTTAGATTGAAAAATTTCCTGATAGGAAAAGGTTATTGGGATTACATTGAAGGTGAACATGAGGAGGCACCGAAGATATCGGAGATTAATCCAACTGCTGCAAATGTAAAAGAGTTCAAGGATTGGAATCAAGGAGAAAGGAAAGTCATGTATTGTATTTCTATTGGTATACAAGACACCATGATTGGGCATATACATGATGCCAAGTCACCTGAGGCATGGGACACCTTGGTGAAGTTGTATAAAACTAACACCAAGGCATGGAAGATTTAGTTGAAGAATGAGCTTCATACTGTACAGAAGAAAAATATGTCTATGAATTATTATGCCTTGAAGATCAAGGGCATTGTGGAATCCCTTACATCAATTAGTATTTTTGTTGATGATGATGATAAGGTGGAAGTGTGTCTACGTGGTCTTCTCAGGCCCACAATACAAGGCGTTCAAGACGTCTATTGAGACTTGGGAGAACATTCCCAATTTCACAGATCTGGTGTCAATGCTGATCATTGAAGAGAAGAACTTGGGTGTAGATCAACAGTCCTCACAAAACAAAAATAGTTGAGAGTAGCAGGCCTTCTACACAAGTGCAAGTAGAGGACAAGGTAGAGGTCACGGACGTGGCCAAGGTGGTGGCCAAACATGTAATTAAAATTATGGTCAGCAGGCAGCAATAGTCCTAAGGTTCGCAAAACAACACACAGGTGAAAGAGGCTAGTTTAGAGGCAAGGAGAGCCAATGAGGTCGTGGTAATTGGCAAAGGCAGCATAATGATACACAAGGTTGTTTTCATTGTGGGTAAGCCTGGGCATGTGCAGGCAGATTGCTATAAGAAGCAGAGTGACATGCAAAATGGAAAAGTGCAGCAAAATAACTATGCATCCTCTAGCAGAAATAATGAGGACAATGAGAGGTTGTTTGTTAATATGCAACATGTGGTTAATGATGTGTCTGGAAATGATGTAGCACATTAGGAAAAATGTGGACTCAATTTTGGGCCTTTTAGTTTTAGAGAGAGAGTGGCGCTCAACCAATGAGGAAGGGGCTTCCGTAAACGGAGAAATTTGACATTTTAAAGCAAGAATTCAAGTAAATAGAGTAAAATTATGCTCAAAATGCATCTTAAAATAACATTTACTCAACTTAAAATAATACTACCGAATCTTTGCACGTATGCTAAAAGAGAATGGTAGTTAATGATAGAGAATCTCTAAGTTTTCCCCCAAAACTAGCTCTGATCTTCTTCGTCTCCAACATAGTCGTTCTTTCTTTTTCTAGGTCTCCTCCAAATTAAGCTCTCATCTTCTTCTTCCGTGTGTTTTTTGCTACACAAAATGGCAACCTGTAGAAAGCCTCGTACTAGCATTTCAGCTATTACTATATTCAATAGTTATAATATGGACGATGGAACATGGATACCATCTACAATTATAATCGGGAGCTGGGTACTTTTACAGAGAAGGAAGAGGAAGAGGAGAAATGCTAAAGAATTTGTGGAGCCATTCAAGGGACAAGTTAAAGAGTTCAAGGTATATGAATCTAGCAAGCGTGTGACAGAGGTACTAACACAACATGTTTTCCAGCATGTAGACTTGAGGGTGAAAAAATTTCCTCCTAGTCTTCCATGATATCGTCCCAACTGTGAGTAGTATCTTAGTCAAAGATTCTTTTGTTTTAAAAGTGTTTAATTGTTGTTATTATGCAGTTTTTAATCCATTCAATCTTGTCTCCTTATTGTTTTAAAAGTGTCTAATTGTTGTTTTAAAAATGTCTAATTTTTTGGTTTTATGCAAATATTTATGCATCCAATAGGATAGACTGGCAACCAATGGAGAGTATAAGTGGGATTTTTGACGCTTTCCATGCATATGTAGGAGAAAAAATTTACAAAGGAAGAACTCATAGAGATCTTGCAGACCACGGCATATTTTTCTATGATATGCACTACTTTGAACCAAACACGTCTTTTGGATGGGGTCGTTTGACTCCATTACCTCTCCCATTATTTGGAAGCAAAGATTGGCCATTGCCAACTTCACAAACTAGTGAAAGTTATAGGATCAGGTTGTATCACGATATACAGAAGTCTCTTAAGGCATCTATTTGCAACAAAGAATGTCAAGCTTACTATTTTTATGCCTATCGAAGTGTTTGTTGACTTTTTGATAAAGAAATAAGAAATACTTCAACAATGTTTATTTGCAAGTCAAGTAAGGCACTGGACTTTTTGGACAATGGTTGGGATAGCAGAAAGTATCATTTCTGTTTTGGAGAAGAAGTCAATAGTTTGCAAGTACATTACTTGCAACTTTTCACTACACCAGATATCATTATGTTAATGGCAACCTTGTTCCATTAGATCAAGATTTAGAGTCAGATCTCGAGAATACGCCTCGAGTAATGGAGATATATTTGGAAGGAAAATTGCTTGCAATGCTGGACACACTATCTAAAACATCTCTTTCTCAAATTAGAGAAGACCTTACATACGAGGAGATTGAACAATTGCCAAAAGATTATACATTTACAATGGATACTAAAAAGGTAAACCATTTACTCATTGAGGGGTTACATTCACCATTTACTCATTGAGGGCAGCCACATGTTCTTCGAATCATCTTTGCCGCTCCTCATCTCTCACTGACGTATTCTCTCTGTAGCTTCCCTTGCAAATTCGTCTATCCTCTTGATCTCTTCTTCTGCAGGATCATGGACAACCAAAATAATTCTTTATACAACTTTGGTCCTGAACTGTTTTACGTGCAACGGAGCATATTTGTTCAGAATTATTTCCTGTACATAGAGAAAAGCTTTGTTAGGGACATTATAGCTACGTTTGATTATGCATTTCTACATTACAAACATCACTTACATCAGGAATATCAAAAAATTTCTTTATTAAAAGGTAGGCATTTAGGGCCGTCCTCCATCCACAACTGACATCATTTGGCTGGTCTGGCATCCTTATCCTATGATATGTCATGTGTTGTACAAGGTTAGGCTCTATTAGGAGATGTTCCAATGCATATACAAATTTTTTAGCACATCTAAGAGGTCGAAAAACAAGCATCAGCTTATCCTGCTTAAATAAATCTACATGCTTGTGGAAGAGGGAAATGTCAATAGGGACTTACTCTCTAATGCGGCCATGATATTGCTGAACAGAGTTTGCAAAATAACATGTGTTTTACTCAATGTCGTACAAAAGCAAACTCTAGTGTCGGCGGCGGCTGAAAAAAACAAAGACGGCATAGGTGTTATTAAAGAAAACACATATAGATTACCAAATATTTGACGTCAATTTTTAACTTAACATGAGACTCACTCTTCATGGTAAGCCGTGAAAATAAGTCTTGCCAAATCGAGGTCATTGATTCAAAATAGGACACACAAGGTTCAAAAATGATGAGTTATCATTTTGTAATGCCGCGAAAATGAGAGGATCCACAGTATATGTACAGTGAGTAAATGTGAAAGAACCTGTGAAAAGGTGAGAAAAATCTACTGGGAGAGAATAAAGGGTAGCATGAGAAGATTTAGGAAGTGTGGAGATATTATGGGAGATATTATGGGAAAAGTGAAGAGGTGGAGAGAATCAGGGAAAAGAGGTGGAGTGAATCATGGAGAAATCAATGGGATTTGATGCTTAGATGTAAACTCTATAAATTGAGGCATTGCCCTAATGAGAACTTGCTGGTTTTTTATTATCCATGCCTACATTAATCTATTTGTTAATTACCCACTAATTACATCTTAATTATTTACTAATCACTTTATTAATGATGTTGATTCTAGTGTTTGATCCACCATAGCTCATCACAATGCCCTAATTTCAACATGGTATCAGAGCCATGCCTAGAATCCATCAGGTTTATGAGCCTATTATTTAATTAATCAAGATTAGTAGATAATTAGAAACTAATCCAATTTTTAGTTATTTTTCAACTAGCTTCTGTACCCCCAGCCAGTGGAGGAGTTCATTCTCCTTGCACACTTCAAATTAGGCCAAGCTCTTTTAGGAGCTTAAACTACACTCAAGGGGCTGCAAGCTACCTGAAGGAATTGAAGCAAATCAGCGCGAACCACCGACGGCGGCAGCCTGAATTGTAGGTGCATTTTTTTCTGAGGAAAATTGACATTGCAGCTTCCACAAATCAAAGTTCTCTAATTCCTCTTAGCCCAAGGTTTTTTCAAGCATGCTCTACAAGCTGGTGAAGACAAAATTCAGTTTCATCAAGTCTACAGTGAGATCTAAGCTCTTCATCAAATTTGCAGGTGACTTTGGTAAAACAGAGATTAAGCTTTCAATAATTGGTCAAATCTTGTGTTTCTTGGCTTAATCCTCTACTAGACTCATTCCTATTGATGGCTTTGAAAGAATTTGAGCTCATTTTAAGTCTAAGGCACCCGATCTGGACTCCCTGCGGGCCTGAGAATCAACTGTTCCAAAGCAAAAACTTTTCTCATCATCAAGGAAGAAATCCCCAGGGCCATAGAAAGCAAAACAATGAGGAAGAAGTGAAAACCAAAAGGGACATAGGAATTTGCAAGAAAACGCGATGCAGGGCCATTTGGAAAATGTCAAGTACTCTCCTCGCATTTTGTTGCAAATTCTCCATTTCTATTGACATCCATCTCCAATCAAATACTAGGATCATCTTACAGTGTCTTGGAGAGTAAATGATACTAGGAGGAATTCCCCAGGGCCAAAGAGAGCAAAACAAAGAGGAAGAAATGAAAACCAAAACTAATATAAGAATTTGTAGGAAAACGTGATTTAGGCCATTTGGAAAATGTTAAGCACCCTCGTCACATTTTGTTGCAAACTTCTAGGTCCTATTCATATCCATCTCCAATCAAATCCTAGGGTGATGTACCAGATTCCTGGGCAGTAAGATTCAAGAATTCTATGGATGGAAGAAATATATATCAAAAAACATTAAAAAGAATATAGATCTCTGACCTTTCTTTTCCTCTTCCATACTGTTGGAGTTGCCCTAGTGATTCTTCTGTTCTCTTCCAAACTTGAGCTGCAGCCTAGGTAACCTGGAGATCTGGCAGTGGTAGTAGTCTTCAGGTAGGTTGCAGAGTGGATGGAGTGTGTTGGGTAGGAAGTGATCAGAGGGGGAAGGAAAAGGATGATGGGAGGGTGTTGGCAGGGATGAAAGATAGGGAGGGAAGAGTGTTAATGGATCTGATTATGAAATCATGATTGGCACAATTTCCAAGGTAAAAAGTGCCATTCACACGTGCCAAATTTCAAACTCCAAAAGATCTGGGTCCCATCCACACGTGTGAAAAAACGACTACATTCCACACGTGTGGTATTTATTAGCTACTTTATTTGTATTTTGCACTAATCTATTCACTCCTGTTTAATCTCTCCTATCTCAGCTCTCTTGCCTCTCTACCTCCCTACTCTGCACCATCAGCATCCTGACCAGCAGCACAGGTTCATCCCCAGCACAGGGTACTCACCAGCACAGCACACTTACAGATAGCTTCCAGGTCAGTAAGACACTCTATATCCTTTTCTTCTTGTTTAATAGTATATTAGGATAAGGTACTGAGTGATGTGATGTAGCTTAGATATTATGATAAATATTATATGCATTTCTTAGCTTTTTCCACTGCAAAAACAAGCAGGAAGACTTTTGAATTGGGCTTGTTGAGTGAGAGATTGATCACTTCTTGCCTTCTATAGACTCAATCCATCTTGCACCAAGTTGCAAACACAGTGAAATGACTGAAGGCATGTTCTAGTATGCTGCCTCAAGAATTTGCAGGAAAACGCGAGGAGAAGGCTTTAGGAATCTCAAGCAGCCCAAATCGCATTTTGTTGCAAATATAAAACTGTTGCTTCATCCACCCCTATCATTGTGATTTTGTGTCTTTCTAGGCTATTCAAGGCTGTATACTCCTTGCATAAACTCAATCCATATTGTTTGTAGTTATAAAGACAGAGAATTCACTGTAGGAATGTAATAGCATGTTGTTTCAAGTATTTGCATGAAAACGCAAGGGTGAGCTATTAGGAATTTCAAATTGTCAAAATCGTGTTTTGTTACAAATTTATGAATGTTGCTTTATCCACCCTTGTCATTGCCTTCTTGTATCATTCCATGTTCTCCATGGTTGTAATCTCTTTCCATTGCTTTGTATGCAGCTTTTCAAAGTGATGGCAAGAACCAAGTCAACTGCAAGGAGGGCTGGCAAGGGGCCAGGGCTTGCAGCAACAGCAGCTGGGACAGGTATCAAGGAATCTAGTGTGCCTCCAAAGGGAAGAGTTGCACATGGCAGGAAGGGGAAGCCAATGAGCCTGCTCCAGCAAAAGTCCAAGAGATTGAAACATTCTGCAGGTGTGCTAAAGGAGATCAGAAAGCAACAGAAAGCTATAGGCTTTGCAATCCCCAAGGCACCTTTTCAGAGACTAGTGAGAGAAATATGTGATAGTTGGCACCTTGGTTTCAGGTGGAACAGGACTGCCATTCTTTCCTTACAGGAAATGCCAGAGGATTACTTGGAGAAATATTTTGAAGATGCAATGCCGGTAGCAGCCCATGCTCACAGGGTAACTCTGATGGCCAAAGACTTCAACACTTTGTCCAGAGTGAGATGGAGGTATGACAAGCTGGTCCATCCTGTGGAATGGCATGACATAAAAATGAGAGACATATTATTAATTCCACCTACAAGAAAGTTGAAGGTAGATGAGGTGAAGGTTGTTGAAGTAACCCACTCAAAGAGCACCAGAGGGAAAGCTGCTTATGAGGAGTCACAGAAGCAGCAAATAAAAGAATCCAAATCTCCTATAGATGTGGAGACTGTACAGATGGAGCTGCAGATACAGAGAAGGTTGCAGGAGCTGGGCCCTAACATAGTTGTCCATATTGAGGATGAAACTTCAGAGAATAATTTTGACTTGACAAAACCATGCTTGGCAGCATTGGCTTATAAGAATGAGTATTGCTCAGATACTATCATTCTTGCAATGCTCTAGTAAGTGTCTTTTATTTTACATTTGTTTGCAAAACAATCCTTATTGTACCTCCTCCTTTACACCCTACCCTAATTATTGTTTGGTCCAATGTAGCATGATGAGAAGCTGGCTTAACCATGCTGTATAGCATACAGTTCATATTATTGATCCTGCCATTTTCTTCAAGTTAAGAGATTCAAAGGAAACTCCCATGGATATTTCCAATTGGTTCAGACACTGAGATTTTGATGTTGTCGATATTTTGCTACTTCCATACCATAACAAGTATGTGGGTGACTGCTTCTTTTGGGATTTTTCTTCAAGATTGAGAACTCTTGTAGCCTTTGATTTCTTAATGCTTTTTTCCTTATGCAGTGACCACTGGAGCTTTGCTTCTATTGACATCCAGCAGAAGCAATGCTTTTTATTCAACTCTCTTAGAAACACACACAGAGAGCTGAAATTGTAAGTGGTGTGTGTGCTATTTTTAACTTTAAACTTCATTATTTTGATTTAATGCACACTAACTGATTTATATGTATTGCAGTTGTATTAGAAGACTTCTAGATGCATTGGATCACTGTCCTCCTAATGTCAATCTTTTGGATTCAATAGAGCCAATAGATTTAGAGGTAGAAAGTCGTTCCCTCTACTGATGTCTATTTCATGCTATGCCTTTGAACTTATTGAATAATTTTGTTTTGTTCAGATATTAACAGTTTTTATCATATCTTTCCAACTATCCAGACACCACAACAAGATGATTCGGCTGGAGAGTGCTGATTAGTGCCAAATATATACTTTCAAGCTATTTTGAGATAGGACAGCCAGAGCTTGTAAGAAAAAATAATTTTCATTTAGCTTCAAAAAAATTGATATTGGTACAAAGTGTTCTAAATCATCATATCTCATTGGTACAAAGTGTTCTAAATCATCATATCTCATTGCAGATGAGAGAAGATAGCTTCAGCTCTCAAACTATGTATATAGTTTCAGCTTAAACTATGTATATAGTTTCAAAGCTGATACAATTTGGAAGTTTTTGAAGTATGCCTCCCCCAAACCTATTGTACCAGCTACTGTTGAGTTGGGTGAGAGCTCTAAAGTCCAAGAAGGTGTCATACACCTTGATGACACAGATGATGCTGATGTGGTGCCACAGGAACAAGGACCTAGTGGTGATGAGGAGAAGCCACAAGAACAAGGACCTACTGTGCTAATGTTATTGAGGAGATGATGGGGCAACAGCAAACAGATGCTCCACGGGCAGTAGAGGAGACAATGGAGCAGCACCAAGAGACTGTACACGACAGGATGGAGCAGCAGAAAATAGATTCTCCAAATAAAGATGATACGGTGAGCTTCGACCATGTAGAGCAGCCTCTAGATCAGCCTATTAATAAATAGAAAATGGTTGTCAAGAATATGTTCTACATATATAATTAAACACTTCTGTACAGAATTTTACTTTATTGAATATAATACCTTTGTTTATGGAGTCTGTGTTATCTCAATTTTCAAATTTTCAATGTCTTTGCATTTTATTGAACTCTCTCTTCTTTTGAGCACCTGCAAAAAAGCAATATGAAACAATAGGGTAAAGTAAACTAATAGCAGTGCTTAATGAGACTAGGATAAGTCAGATGGTATACCTTCTTATTGTTGTAGATAAATAAAAAGTCCTTTGAAATAGAACCTTCTGTCTCAAAAAACAGAATGTCATTGCGCAATTGAGCTAGGGAGCAACATTGTCTTAATGAGATATTGACTAGCACATCACCATTCTCAACAACATCAATATCAAGAAGTTTATTTTTTGCACCAAAAGAATCTTCATCTTGATCCATTAGGACTAGTTTTGTACCTAGCATTCGATTGCGCTTATAATAAAAAGAAAAAATAAAATTTTGTGATGCAACCATGTACCTTAGTTGCATAGAAGGTTGGACAACCTCACAAAACACTAAACTACATGTCTTCTTATCCCAACCTTTATCCAAAAATTGTGGCATGCATGCCAGACTTGTTGCTTTAACTGTGAACATTGTTTTTGAAACCTTCACTGGAAAGGTATTAAACAAGTCTACAAAAACTGTGAGAGGCATGCATAAAGAAATTTTTATTATCCTTGTGGCAATATTGGGCCTCAGAGCTTTCTGTACTTCTTTGAAAAGCTAAGCTTGGCCCTATATGCCTCTGTAACACTAAAATGTGGGAGAGGCCAATCCACTGAATTCCATGCCGAAAGGTCTTGTTTTCTTAACACACCATGTGTGTTAGCATTGTCCAGCAACAACTGATAAAAATGATCAGTAAAAAATATACCGGATTGAGCTAGCTCTGTTGCACATCGACCTTGGTATTGTTGTTCTCCTATCGATCCATGCAAAACATCTATAAATCCCAGAATACAATCGATGTTTTGCCATGTCTCATACGATGAAGGGTATAAATCTGAAATAAAATAACACAAGAATGTCAATAAGCAAAGAAAGAAAGCTTTATCTTAAAAATCCATACATCTCATAAAGAACAAAACCACAATAGAAAAATATACAATTAGGCCTATGTTGCAGAAGATCATTTGGATAGTCTGGCAAGACAAGTTCTTTATGCATGTACACATGCTGAATCAAAACTTCTTTCACCGATATCTTCCTTCTGGTGATTTTAAAATCTCGTACTCTTCCCTTCCATGATGCCAAGAAAATGTTTTTTGTCTGGGGTCTCTTTCTTTTGCTAGGTTGCATGAGCACCCATGCTCCTTTCGAAACACTAAACCTTTCCCAAGTTCCTTCCGTTTTGACTGTACTTGAATTCTCTACCAAAGAAATAGAAGAAGCAGGTCGACGGGGTAAGGACGTGTGGTATAATTCTGCCTTCATAGCATTATCATCCACAGAGCGTCTTCCAAAAGAACGGCCATAGTTTTTATTCACCATGGAGACCTTGTGAATCTGTAACCATAGCAAAGTAATGTAAACAAGATAACAAAGTGAAGTTTCAAGAAAGAGAAAGTGGGTAGACAGACAATTGACAAGAAACATCTTACTCTAAGCCAAACAGGATCAAGGGAGCAGTTTTGGAAAAGAAGAGGCTGCTGCACAATGAGGCAGTGGTGTAGAATGGTAGACCTTTCGAAGGAAAGGCAGCACAACATTTCAAAGTTCAAAGGAAGGTGGAAGCGGGAAGGCCCTTGTCAGAGAAAATGTCAGACTAGATTCTATCTTCATGTCCAAAGATCTTGTGAGAATAAAAAACCAATCTCCACATTAATGTAGCACGCTTGTACCTACATAAAATATTGTTTTTTATCTATTTTCTCTTATTTTTGTGAATTTCCAACGTTACGTTGGCCCTCTGTTGATTGGTTGAGAGCTTATTTTTCCAAACCGTAAAAGGCCCCAAAATGAGCTCCCTTTTTTCCTAACGCTCGGTAGGTCTTTCAAGCCTCCGAGCAATTGTCTTGGTACGAGCCATCTAAACAAATAAACAAAGCATGATGAGAAACACATTTAAAAAAGTCAGTACCAAAGCGATATAACAGAAATAGGATTCCAGAGTACCTTGTATTGTTTGGTACTCACCCCATGACCAACGTTATCGCAGTGGGGTCGGTACCAAGCGATATAAAGCAGATAAGATTTCGGAGGCCTTTGAATCTCTTGGTACTGACTCCATGACCAACGTTATCAGAGTGAGGTCAGTACCAACAAGCGATATAAAGTAGAAAGGATTCCGGAGGCCTTTGAATCGCTTGGTACTGACCCCATGACCAACGTTATCACAGTGGGATTGGTACCAAGCGATATAAAGCAAATAGGACTCCGAAGGCCTTTGAATCACTTGGTACTGACCCCATGACCAACATTATCATAGTGGGGTCAGTACCAAGTGACATAAAAAGCAGACAAGATTTCGGAGGCCTTTGTATCACTTGGTAGTAGTGACCCCATGACTCACAGCAGTGGAGTCGGTACAAACAAGATTTTGGAGGCCTTTGAATCGCTTGGTACTGACCCCATGACCAACATTATCACAGTGGGGTCGGTACCAAGCGATATAAAGCAGACAGGATTCCGGAGGCCTTTGTATCACTTGGTACTAACCCCATGACTCACAGTGGGGTTGGTAGTGCCAAGTGATATAAAGCAAAAAGGATTCTAGAGGCCTTTGCATCGCTTAGTACTGACCGCATGACCAACATTATCATAGTGGGTTGGTAAAGTGATATAAAGTAGACAGGATTCCGGAGGCCTTTGTATCGCTTGGTACTAACCCCGTGACTCACAGTGGGGTCGGTACCAAGTGATATAAAGCAAACAAGATTTCGGAGGCCTTTGAATCACTTGGTACTGACCGCATGACCAACGTTATCACAGTGGGGTTGGTACCAAGCGATATAAAGCAGACAGGATTCCGAAGGCCTTTGTATCGCTTAGTACTGACCCCATGACTCACAGTGGGGTCCGACCAAGCGATATAAAGCAAACAGGATTTTGGAGGCCTTTGAATTGCTTAGTACTGACCTCATGACCAACGTTATCATAGTGGGATTGGTACCAAGCGATATAAAGCAGATAGGATTCCGGAGGCCTTTGTATGGCTTGGTATTGACACCATCACCAACGTTATCATAGTGGGGTCAGTACCAAGCGATATAAAGCAGATAGGATTCCGAAGGCCTTTGAATCGCTTGGTACTAACCCCATGACCAACGTTATCACACTGGGGTCTGTACCAAGCGATATAAAGCAAATAGGATTCTGGAGGTCTTTGAATCGCTTGGTACTAACCCCATGACCAATGTTATCACAGTGGGGTCAGTACCAAACAAGCGATATAAAGCAGAGAGGATCTCGAAGACCTTTGTTTCGCTTGGTACTGAGCCCATGACTCACAGCAGAGTCAGTACCAAGCGATATAAAGTAAACAGGATTCTGAAGGCCTTTGAATCGCTTGGTACTAACCCCATGACCAACGTTATCACAGTGGGGTGGGTACCAAGCGATATGAAACAAACACGAGTCCAGAGGTACCAATATTGCTTGGTACTAGACCCGTAGGCAACGTGAGCCAAGGGGGTCAGTATTAAGTGATATGGGACCAGAAGGACCCCAATGAAACCCTGAGCTCTTTGTACAGACACTATTATCAACATTCACAAAACAGACAGCAAAACGTTAATAGAGGGTTTGAAAGAACTCTGAAATACCTGTAATGGATGTAAAGGCCGATGGTGTTTGGCTTAGTTTGGGGGGCGTTGAGGATGCTAATGTAGTCAGAGACTCAGAGGACGATGGATGTAGCAACGATGGCATTTGGCTCTTGCTATTTTGTCAGAGACTCAGAGGTGAAAAAAATGAACACATGCAAGAAAGTCGAGGAGTGAGCACATAGTACATACCATATTCACGCGTTGTTAATGCGTCTGACCTTTTAAATGTTCGCATGAGTGGCATGAGTCGATAACGTCCCAAAACTCCCCATGTGATACGAGTTTTTTAAGTCCCAAATCTCCCTTGGGAGCAGTGTTCGAAGAGGATATTTTTTAGAAACGTACCCAAATTTCCATTGGACTCCTCTCAAACCAGTAGATCAAGCAATTTGGGACATAAATTTTTAGAAATTTACACTATTTCATAAATTTTCTTTGCATGCTAAAATCCTTCTAGGCTTAAGTCTAATAGGAAATTCTCAAAGCTAACCAGCTATGTGATAAGCTGAGACACCCATTTGTGTTGAGTTACCTACGTTGCCGTCCCTCTGCATCGCCAACGCCATCACCATCGCCATCCCTCTGCATCGTTAACGCCATCGCCAAAGCTTTTAATTTTTTCTGCAGAGGTATGCCCATCTCTCTCTCCCTCCCTCCCTCCCTACTTGCCTCCCTCCCTCCGCCACCATGGAAACTAAGGTTTCAATTGAAATCAAATTTTCTAGAGTAATAGTGGGTTGCAAATGTGTAAACATGAAGGCCAAGTAAGTTTATAGGCCATCAAGTCAAAGCTTAGGCCAGGCCTTAAATTTTAAGGCCTAGAAGACATACTATTTCAGCTTACAAAATATAACTAAAATACAAAATATGCCCTTGTATGTTTTTTATTTAATATATAAAGGCTTCATCTCATAAAAAAACAATAAAACTTATTGACCCCTTTAAGTCTCTTTAAATTTAGGGGCCAGTACCAAGTGGTGATGGGCTCATGAATTCCGCGTGAGCCCTCTACCGCTTGGTACTAACCCCTCTTTTTTTTGTGCTAGTACCAGGCGACAAGGGGCTTGCATGTGTATCCAAATCTCCTTATCGCCAGGTACTGACCCCATGTATAATAAGCATGCATGTTATAATTGATTGAAATGTTTCTTTTAAGCATGTCTTCAAAAGAGTTGGACATTGTCTATGAATCGGATGATGAGGTAGAAGAGTCTTGTGCAAAAAAGCTGTTTATGTTCTTGTACAATGCACAAGCCCACGAGCGTTTGCAGGAGTTGTCTTCAATGTTCAACAAGGAACTTTCTTTTGAGAACATCCGTGAGCAGGAGTATGAAGACACTATTTCTGCCAATATCGTTATGTCCGATGGTGAACGATATGTTCATCTATCTGATTTTGCAATAGACAAAGTCATGAAGAGGAGGCTTAACCATTATCTTGAAAGGATTCCTAGGTAGAGTAGAGGAGAAATGCCCAAAACACTCAAAGAAGTGTCACTTGCCCCAATTTAGTTATGGTTTTCTTTGTTTTCTACATCTTTACTAAGGACTCAGAGCTCGAGACAGTGACTTTGGCAAGCACTCAAGTGCCGATTGAGGATGATGGGGTTGAGAAAGAGGTGGCTATAGACCCAGCAGAGGAGAGGGCAGAGGCCGAAAAGGAAACCTTTGAGGCTAATGCATCCCTTATCCCCTTTGATGCAACACCTGCTAATGAGAATGAATAGGGGGAGTTGTCACTACCTTCCTTGCCCAGCTTTACTATGGCAGCCCAAACTGATTATGTATTATTAACAGACATTATGCAACATTTCAATATTCATGAAGACTATTGCTTGGCTGCCTTAGCAAACTTTAGTGAAGCATACATGGGCTGGATAGAGGAAGGAATTGATAATTATCTACCTGATTCTAGAGTCCAGGACTTTGAGTACTTACCTGGCAAGGAGATATTAAAGAAGATGTTCGATGAAGCTAGGATATATGAAACCCAATTGCCTTCCGAGGAGGAGGCTGCAGCAATTGCCGACTGTCTTGGTTTGGCAGATATGGGCAAATTTTTGGCACCTATTGTGCATGAAGATAGTAAGTCCACGATCCCTTTGTGGACAAGATTCATGCTTGACGGTGATGAAAATCAACAGGTAATGGAGCCGAAGATTTTTCAAACTATAAGAATTTGATTTATGTGACTTTGTCGATTGTGTCAACAATTAAACATATAACATTGGTACCAGGTTTTTATATATGATGATGATTTCCTGAAGAGAGTAGGAGGGGCTCAAGACCATCCGGAGCTTCTACTTCAAAGTCAACAGGTCATCGAAAGGATGTTGCTCTTGCTCAATATATAAGACATTTGAATCATCAAAAGGTATGTGCAATTTACAACACTGCTGATTACAATTTTAATACGCAGATCATTATATTTCATAAGGAGTTCTCAAAAGACAATGCGAAATTCCCTTTATTTGCATTCAAAGTACTATCCAGGTTTTGTGGTGGACACGAAGTGCCTTTAAATGCTGAGACGGTGGTGCTTGTTGCGAGAAACAGTTTGCATTGCGGGTGTTTGGTTAGGGGTATGGTTGCCAAGCAGTAAGATGCCCCTACTACCTATCATATATAGCACATGCTATTGTAGCGGTAATTATAGACTCAGACACATTGCATCCATATGGAAAAAGATATCTAATAAGGACAAGAAAAAGCTGATCGGAACTGTTGCCTCCAACGGTGCAGATGCCAAAAATAAATCTCCCGGCAGATGAAGAGGAAGAAGAGGAAAAGGAAGACAAAGAAGGAAGACCAGTGAAGAAGATCAAGCCCACCTCATCTAGACCACCTTCTCCCAACCCTGACTCTTAAGCAATGCCACAACTGATGATGCTTTCTCGCAGTTGACTGATTCCAAGCGCATTGTCGCTTTTCTTTATTAATCAATTGTATTTCACGTGTTAATGATGACTTGAATGTGTCTTTTTGTTTTGCTTTGTGAATCAATTTCTTGTAAGTCCATTGATGTAACTCTAAAAGTCTATTGGCTCAATTCTTGTCTCCACCATGTCTAGTGTGCTTAAAGTAACCTGTTCTTGCCATGTAATGTGACTTCTCCATGCCTTGAGTTGACCATATTGACAATGAACCATATGTCTTTACGAAATATGGTGTATGATTATATAGTATATGCTACAATCAATGACAAAATAGAAAAAAAAATCAGATGTATGTATTAGTTGGTCTCACAGTATTGAGATTGTAGCAGTTTTTAAAGTTCTTACCATGTAATGAGTTACGTGTTGATCACTCCATCATCCTGGAATGTGTAAGATCCCTCCCCCAACCCCTTTTTGATGTCTAGTATCTTCCCCTGTAATCAACCCTCTTCAGAAATATAAAGACCCTGTTGCTAACTATTTTAGCCTAGAGAGAGGAAAAATATTCTAGAGAGAGAATATTCAGATTTTGAATATTTTTGGACAGAAAAATATCTCTTATAATTCAGATGAGTTCCCCTGAAACAAAAATTCAAAAAGAATTTTCCAATGTGCAATTGGAATTAATTGGAAATAGGTATAAAGAACCTTAGTCTAAGGGTCTAGATTTTCAGAAATCTTTAGACTATGGTCCAATTAAGGTTCCTATGGGCCAATAGCATCAATCCATGTGTAGGGAGTAGATAAATCCAATTTGTAAAAAAGAAGATACCCAAAAATGAGTAAATGCTCACATAAGGTGAAGAGTTGAAAATGTACAAGGTTTATTAGTAAAAAACTATGAGCAATATTAAAAATATGAGATATTTTGGGAATAATGATTTTATTATGACACATATGTAAGGAAGGGGAGTCCCTTAAATGCTCACATAAGATGAAGAGTTGAAAATGTACAAGGTTTATTAGTAAAAAACTATGAGCAATATTAAAATGATTCCATTATGACACATATGTAAGGAAGGGGAGTTCTTTAAAGGATGTGCATATTTCACATAAGATGAAGAGTTGAAAATGTACAAGATTTATTAGTAAAAAACTATGAGCAATATTAAAATGATTCCATTATGACACATATGTAAGGAAAGAGAGTTCTTTAAAGGAGGTGCATATTTCACATGCTTGAATGAGTTTTAAACTCATAAAAATTGAGATATTTCATCTCTCCTCTCTCCTCATTTAAGTCTAGTTCCAAAAAGTTAGCTTAACTGACCTAAAAATGGTCAAATATTGACCAAACTGATTTAGAAAATTCGAGAATCAGTTTGTTTGGTTAGGAGCTCAATTTTTCCTATAAATAGAAGCCTCCCCCTTGTTGAAAAATATATAGTGTTTATGCATCGTTACTCTACTCCACCTAAGCCAAGAACTGTGAATTCATTTAATAATTCACTAGTTTTTGGAGCTTCCCTCTTTCTTCAATCCCCATTAGTGGCTCCATCAACATACTTAACCAATTGATTGGTTGGGGGCCTCTACCGTGAACAAAGAATCAAGCAATTTGTAAGGTAATTAGTGAATATTGATCTTTCTATAATTTCTCAATGTTTCTCTCTTCTCAACCCCTCTCAAGCTTGAGAAGTTTAATTGGTATGGTTTTTTTTAAAATGCTAATGAAGTTTGAATAGTAGTGAAGAGTTACATAATGCTATTGAAGTTAATTTTCATTTATGTTTAAATTCTAATGATTTTTATGTAAATTCCCTCTCTCACTCAAGAAATGGTCATACTCATGACCCATTCTCAATCCAAATCAAGCTTTTCATAAAGCTTTTCCTTAACCCAAGATTAAGCTATGCTTGAGGCCAAATTATTGGCTTTTTTCTATGCTTTTAGTTTATGTATATTAATGATTCAATCCATTATGGATTAATAATCCAATTAGAGATTATTTTATCCCTTAGAAAAATTGAGATTTATCAGTCATAGCAGCGGAGCTATGGCAAAATTTTTATAAAAATTATGCATAAAATAATCTCATTCAAAGCATAAAAAGAGGACTTCCTACCATATTCTAGGAATTATCATCCTAGATTAATTGAAAAAATTTCATTACAATCATGGAGAAATTGAATTTTAATATCATGCATAAAGGATAAGTTTTTATATCAAAAGTGTTATTTTTACCATTTTTATTTCATGCATAGAAGTATGCATAATGGATAAATTTTTATATCAAAAGTGTTATTTTTATCATTTTTAATTTTCATGCATAGAAGTATGCATAAAAGAAATTTTTATATCAAAAGTGTTACTTTTATCATTTTTAATTTTCATGCATAGAAGTATGCATAAAAGAAAATTTTTTATATCAAAAGTGTTACTTTTATCATTTTTAATTTTCATGCATAGAGGTATGCATAAAAGAAAAATTTTATATCAAAAGTGTTACTTTTATCATTTTTAGTTTTCATGCATAGAAGTATGCATAAAGGAAAATTTTTTATATCAAAAGTGTTACTTTTATCATTTTTAATTTTCATGCATAGAAGTATGCATAAAAGAAAAATTTTATATCAAAAGTGTTACTTTTATCATTTTTAATTTTCATGCATAGAAGTATGCATAAAGGAAAAAATTTTATATCAAAAGTGTTACTTTTATCATATTGGATTTCATGCATATAGGTATGCATAAAAGATATTCTTTTTATACTAAAAGTGTGATTTTCCTCATAAATGGATTTTATGCTTAACTTAGATACATAAGAGAAATTCTTTTATTCTAAAAGTGTAATTTCCTACCAAACTGAATTTATGCATAAGAAGATGTATAAAAGATTGATTTTAATTTCGAAAGTGTTAGTCTCCTTAAATGGAATTTATGTATAAATAAATGTGTAGAGAAATCTTATATTAAATATAAGAATTCTCTTTAAAAAAAAAAAAGATATGAAATGTGATAAGATGTGATAAGAGGTGTATGAGATGTGATAAGAATTGATAAGATGCGTATGGAAAGTGATAGGATGTGATAAGATGTGTATGGGATGAGGTAAGAAGTGTATGTGATAGAATAGGATGTATATGGGTTGTGATAGGGCGAGAAATGATGTGATGTAAAAGATTAGATGTGAAGACATATGGGGTTACATGAATGGGAATGTGGAAATGGATGTATGTATGTGGATGTGTGGATGTGGAGATAGGAGTATGGATGTATGAATGTGAAAGTGGATGTATGAATGTGAAAATGGATGTATGCATGAAGATGTATATGCATAGATGTGAATGTGGATGTGTGGATGTGGAGATAGGAGTATGGATGTATGAATGTGAAAATGGATGTATGCATGAAGATGTATATGCATAGATGTGAATGTGGATGTAGATGTGGATGTATAGATGTGAATGGGAATGTGGATGTGGATGTATGTATGTATGTGGATGTAGATGTGAATGTATAGATGTGAATGGGAATGTGGATGTGGATGTATATGAATGTGGATGTAGATGTGGATGTATAGATGTGAATGGGAATGTGGATGTGGATGTATGTATGTATGTGGATGTAGATGTGGATATATAGATGTGAATGGGAATGTGGATGTGGATGTATGTATGTATGTGGATGTGGATGTATGAATGAGGACGTGATAATGGATGTATGCATGTAGATGTGGATATATGGATGTGAATATGAATGTGGATGTGGATGTGGATGTATGGATGTGGATATGGATGTGTATGTATGAATGTAGATAAGGGATGTGGATGTATAAATGAGGATGTGAAAATGGAAGTATGCATGTAGATGTGGATGTATGGATGTGAATATGGATGTGGATGTGGATGTATAAATGAGGATGTGAATGTGGATGTGAATGTGAATGTGGATGTGAATGTGGATGTATGGATGTGGATATGGATGTGTATGTATGAATGTGGATATGGGATGTGGATGTATAAATGAGGATGTGAAAATGGATGTATCCATGTAAATGTGGATGTATGAATGTGAATGTGAATTAATGTGTCGTCGATATGAGGAAATGGATGAGAATGAGTACACATTGAATGGAATGTGGAATAAGTAATGTGGACTAAGGAGGGATAATGTGGAAAGACGAGAGTTTGATTTAGAAACTGTATTTTGTGACTGTTTGTAAATGACTGTTTTATGTCAAGAATGCTGGGGAAGCATTTTGACCATCTTGTGGATTAAGGTCATGAAGACCTAACTGTTAAAGTTGCAACTGCTGACGGAGAGTCAATGGAGGACGTCTCGCGTAGCAAGGTCGATCGAGGTCTTGACCAGCCTCGGCTCGATTTAAATGGTGAGCTTCCGGTACGGTGGATGAGGGACCAAGGAAGCGGCCTATGAGTGAAGCGCTAGGTCACCTGTGAAGGATCCTAGAGGGTGCTGACCATACGGTGCTCGGGCTCTGGGTCGCCGAAGATACCCACACGTGCGTCGTGGAAGATATTGGAACAAGGAGTAAGAGTTGTTTTGTGAAACCGGGCATGGATCTGGTTGATTGACCTTGCTGGTCTTCAATGGATGAGTCCATGGCTTTTTATATGGATCTGTTGGTTGATCTTGCTGATCTTCAACGAGAGTCCATCTTGATTTTTATAAGTGATTATATTGCCGAGTATTATGGGCTAGGAACTATTGAAAAGGCCCCCTGTGTGGACAGGTGGTGAGCGTTCTAGTTGCCAATGATGCCATAGATACTCTGATGAAGGAATGATAGGAAATTATGAATCAACCGGATAAATTGGAAGATTATGATCAGTGGTACTATGGTTTCATTAAAGGATTGTTTTAAAGTTAGTTGATGCTAAGAAAAAGGCAATTTCATATTGGGTGTGTAAGTGGTGTGGCTAGTTCTATGTTTGCATGAACTTCCGGCTAGGGGGCCTTGGAACTCTTTTCCTTGGTACCCGGGACAAAACCTAACCAAATTCCAAAATTGGATCCCATCACTACAGTGGTTGGGCGGTTGGCTAACCCATGGGATCGGATGGGGTTAGGCTGGACTGATGGATCCGTAAATCGAGATTTAATTTCTATTATTACGATAGATGAAGTAAATCCCGGATAGAAATTGTTCTATGGATAGGAATCAACGGCTGTGCCTCTTGATGGGGAAAAAAGCGTTGATCCCAATGATCCAAGTGCAAGTTCTTCCTTGATTTGACCAAGTACCGTTAAAGGTGCAGTCAGATCAGTTTGATCAGTAATGATCTTGACTACGTTAGAGTAAAGAGTTATCCTGGTGGAATCGCCCGTGCTTTCCGGGTAAAGGAAGTTTTTTCGGTTTCGGTTTTGGACAAACCGACGGATTAGTCTCTTGTCCGGATATCCGTGGGCGAGGCCCCGAGTGCGGGACCCCTGTCCCGCGCGAGAAGTGCTACTTCCGCTGCTAGTACCCCGAATCCGTTGCTCGGTGGGAACAGGGATCACACAGTTGGTATCAGAGCGGTTTTGAAAGCTAATAAAGATAATTAAATTCTTATCTGAAATTGGTAATAAGAATTCAGAAACAGCATTTTCATAATGTATTTTCATTCCGTAAGCTTCTTTAATGAAGAAATTTTAATCAAAGAAATTGTTTTTATAGATGGAAGTTCCCCATTTATCTGGTATTCCCGACCTCACCCAGTCTCAAGATATGATTGCATTTGCCTTCGAGCATCTCATCTCTTCCGCTTCAACTCAAACAAGCCGAGCAAGACTCGCACGCCATTTCGCGGATTTATATTTCCCTACCCCAGCGGAGAGAATACAACATAAGTGGTTTGCAGGGCAATATGTCCACGCCCATTGCAACCACTATACAATGCTGTGGCAGAATCTCTCATTGACTATGATCCTGTTAAAGCTGAAAATGGTGCGTGGTGTCATTCTATATCATTCGACACCTCGAAATTTCAGACTTTCATGTCGAGTTTATAAACTTCTTAGTCGATTTATCCCTAAGGAGAAAATAATAGCTCCCTTCGCAGTTAGAGAACTTATGTAACAGGGCATGACTATGGCCCAGTACCGTCATCTTATGCGTCTCTCGAAGAGATTTTGAATTTTGGAGCCGAGCCACTCTATGTAATTATTGCAACTTGTATATAAATATACAAATGTTTTTTTTTTACGGACGATCGGATAAAGAAAAATCTATTTATCAGACTTAAATCATAGATCTCCAATAAGATCAACTGAGGAGCCAATTATGTCAAAAGTTTATCAAGACGCACAAAAAGGTTGTAATTGTTTGATATAATTCATACAAATTGTTAATTCAAATTGAAATTCGTAAATTAGTAATTGGGTCTTCAATTGGAAGTACCGCAATTGTATGGAACCCTGACTTGCTTGAGACCTAGACATGATGGTATTTACCTTATAGTTTCGAGTATCATGACTATCCGTATATACCGAGGGTATAACTGCAGCTCTTTACCGACAGTATATACGAGTAAATCTAAGACTTGAAATTATAAGCGTTAATGCTATCCAGAGGATGATTTCGAATGTGGTTGATATGATTTTTAATTCTGTTTGAGAATTGATGAATTGATTTGGATTCTGATTGAAAAATGATGATCCCTGAAATTTGGTTGAAATGTAATAAGTTTCAATGAGGATGAATGGGATGAGTCCCTGTGATGATATTCATAACTGGAATGATGATAATGATTTCAGCAAATCACTATGAGATTAGTGGATTGTGCTGTCAGATTGCTACTATTAATACTTGACTTGGTGGATCAAGTTAAGGGATGACAAATTGAGAACTTGCTTGACTAAAATTCCTGTGGAGGAATGTTCAGAAGAAAATTTTTCGGTCTAATGGACCATTATCGTGTTAAAGATATGAATGATATGATCTGAATGAATTGTTATTTAATGATGAGTTCTATATAAGGGATAATTATCCCCATATTCTGTTGGGTTGACCGGAATATAAGGAACCCTAGAATAAATTGGATCTTAAGAAAAAGAGTTGTCCTCTACCTTGCGAGATGAGGACATCTCGCACTTTTCAAGTGGGGTAGAATGTAAGATTCTCCCCCAGCCTTCGAGGTATACAGGAGTAAGAATCTCCCTTTCTGATCTTATAATTATTCTCTCTCTAAAATAAAAGAAAGATTCTGTTTAGAACCTTTTCCCTGAATACTTCTTAAGAGTCCCACCTGTTTTAAGGATTCAGAACAATGAGTTCAGAAGTGAGAATCGATGTTTTGGATATCAAGGTTTTGGTCTTCATTCGAGTACGACCCAAAAGAAGTTCTTTATCTCTTGGGAAGTATAAGAAGTTATCTCCCAGATATTGTGGACCAAAGAAAGTAGGTGATCTAGCTTACGAACTTTTTTTATCTCCTCATCTCAAAGTTCTGAATGCCTTCTATAGAAAAATGTGCCAAACCCAAATCATGAAAGACGGTAAAACTTCAGTGGCAAGATACCGTTGGCTTCTAAGTTACGCTAGCTCCTTCCTTTATATAAGTCGTAACTTTTACTTGTCATTCACAGTAATCTTACTCCCATCGATCTCCTTTCTTTCTTAATCTCCTTCATGGCTTGGCAACAAGAACTAGTTTTATCCATAATGATTCCTCACCTTCAAGACGCAAGTGAGTCTGTGAAGAAAGATTTTATAGAGCAGTATGAGCGCTCACTTTTCCCTCACTTGGGAACTTCTGTAGCGCAGACAAAATGGCGGACCTATCAAGACATAACTAGGGTAACACCCTGGGGTCAGCAGCACTTTCGTAACAATGTCCGCTTGGCCATGGTTATCGAAGCCTTGGGTTTGGGTCCTCGATACTACTGCGTCATGAGATCAAGACATCTTGGGTTTTCTGAGCGGGTCTTCTTACTGGCGTGTTTTCTTCCTCATGAGAAGATATGCCTTTACCCCGTTTTTGGCTTGCCTCTCAGAGGTCCTTTTGTTAGAACACCTCATACCACTGAGATAGGCGCAGCAATAACCCACAGAATCATTCCCATAGATGAGTTACCTTATACTTGTGCAGCTTGTGAGGACTGCTTTTGTGACCATATGATGGACGGGCTTATGGAAGTGTAAAGAGTTCCTCTATCTTTACTGTATAAGTTTCGAGAATGAATAAAGTTTAAATCTTGTTCGTATTTTGAATCTTGCTCTCTTTAAGACTTATCTTGGTGGTTAATCTTGATTAAAATTTTTCTCTAAGTCTCATATTCGTGAATCTTGCGAAATTATCACAAGTTGCGAGATGAGGACATCTCGCGTTTTTTAAGTGGGGTAGAATGTAAGATCCCTCCCCCAACCCCTTTTTGATGTCTAGTATCTTCCCCTGTAATCAACCCTCTTCAGAAATATAAAGACCCTGTTGCTAACTATTTTAGCCTAGAGAGAGGAAAAATATTCTAGAGAGAGAATATTCAGATTTTGAATATTTTTGGACAGAAAAATATCTCTTATAATTCAGATGAGTTCCCCTGAAACAAAAATTCAAAAAGAATTTTCCAATGTGCAATTGGAATTAATTGGAAATAGGTATAAAGAACCTTAGTCTAAGGGTCTAGATTTTCAGAAATCTTTAGACTATGGTCCAATTAAGGTTCCTATGGGCCAATAGCATCAATCCATGTGTAGGGAGTAGATAAATCCAATTTGTAAAAAAGAAGATACCCAAAAATGAGTAAATGCTCACATAAGGTGAAGAGTTGAAAATGTACAAGGTTTATTAGTAAAAAACTATGAGCAATATTAAAAATATGAGATATTTTGGGAATAATGATTTTATTATGACACATATGTAAGGAAGGGGAGTCCCTTAAATGCTCACATAAGATGAAGAGTTGAAAATGTACAAGGTTTATTAGTAAAAAACTATGAGCAATATTAAAATGATTCCATTATGACACATATGTAAGGAAGGGGAGTTCTTTAAAGGATGTGCATATTTCACATAAGATGAAGAGTTGAAAATGTACAAGATTTATTAGTAAAAAACTATGAGCAATATTAAAATGATTCCATTATGACACATATGTAAGGAAAGAGAGTTCTTTAAAGGAGGTGCATATTTCACATGCTTGAATGAGTTTTAAACTCATAAAAATTGAGATATTTCATCTCTCCTCTCTCCTCATTTAAGTCTAGTTCCAAAAAGTTAGCTTAACTGACCTAAAAATGGTCAAATATTGACCAAACTGATTTAGAAAATTCGAGAATCAGTTTGTTTGGTTAGGAGCTCAATTTTTCCTATAAATAGAAGCCTCCCCCTTGTTGAAAAATATATAGTGTTTATGCATCGTTACTCTACTCCACCTAAGCCAAGAACTGTGAATTCATTTAATAATTCACTAGTTTTTGGAGCTTCCCTCTTTCTTCAATCCCCATTAGTGGCTCCATCAACATACTTAACCAATTGATTGGTTGGGGGCCTCTACCGTGAACAAAGAATCAAGCAATTTGTAAGGTAATTAGTGAATATTGATCTTTCTATAATTTCTCAATGTTTCTCTCTTCTCAACCCCTCTCAGGCTTGAGAAGTTTAATTGGTATGGTTTTTTTTAAAATGCTAATGAAGTTTGAATAGTAGTGAAGAGTTACATAATGCTATTGAAGTTAATTTTCATTTATGTTTAAATTCTAATGATTTTTATGTAAATTCCCTCTCTCACTCAAGAAATGGTCATACTCATGACCCATTCTCAATCCAAATCAAGCTTTTCATAAAGCTTTTCCTTAACCCAAGATTAAGCTATGCTTGAGGCCAAATTATTGGCTTTTTTCTATGCTTTTAGTTTATGTATATTAATGATTCAATCCATTATGGATTAATAATCCAATTAGAGATTATTTTATCCCTTAGAAAAATTGAGATTTATCAGTCATAGCAGCGGAGCTATGGCAAAATTTTTATAAAAATTATGCATAAAATAATCTCATTCAAAGCATAAAAAGAGGACTTCCTACCATATTCTAGGAATTATCATCCTAGATTAATTGAAAAAATTTCATTACAATCATGGAGAAATTATAGAAAGATCAATATTCAAGTGGGGTAGAATGTAAGATTCTCCCCCAGCCTTCGAGGTATACAGGAGTAAGAATCTCCCTTTCTGATCTTATAATTATTCTCTCTCTAAAATAAAAGAAAGATTCTGTTTAGAACCTTTTCCCTGAATACTTCTTAAGAGTCCCACCTGTTTTAAGGATTCAGAACAATGAGTTCAGAAGTGAGAATCGATGTTTTGGATATCAAGGTTTTGGTCTTCATTCGAGTACGACCCAAAAGAAGTTCTTTATCTCTTGGGAAGTATAAGAAGTTATCTCCCAGATATTGTGGACCAAAGAAAGTAGGTGATCTAGCTTACGAACTTTTTTTATCTCCTCATCTCAAAGTTCTGAATGCCTTCTATAGAAAAATGTGCCAAACCCAAATCATGAAAGACGGTAAAACTTCAGTGGCAAGATACCGTTGGCTTCTAAGTTACGCTAGCTCCTTCCTTTATATAAGTCGTAACTTTTACTTGTCATTCACAGTAATCTTACTCCCATCGATCTCCTTTCTTTCTTAATCTCCTTCATGGCTTGGCAACAAGAACTAGTTTTATCCATAATGATTCCTCACCTTCAAGACGCAAGTGAGTCTGTGAAGAAAGATTTTATAGAGCAGTATGAGCGCTCACTTTTTCCTCACTTGGGAACTTCTGTAGCGCAGACAAAATGGCGGACCTATCAAGACATAACTAGGGTAACACCCTGGGGTCAGCAGCACTTTCGTAACAATGTCCGCTTGGCCATGGTTATCGAAGCCTTGGGTTTGGGTCCTCGATACTACTGCGTCATGAGATCAAGACATCTTGGGTTTTCTGAGCGGGTCTTCTTACTGGCGTGTTTTCTTCCTCATGAGAAGATATGCCTTTACCCCGTTTTTGGCTTGCCTCTCAGAGGTCCTTTTGTTAGAACACCTCATACCACTGAGATAGGCGCAGCAATAACCCACAGAATCATTCCCATAGATGAGTTACCTTATACTTGTGCAGCTTGTGAGGACTGCTTTTGTGACCATATGATGGACGGGCTTATGGAAGTGTAAAGAGTTCCTCTATCTTTACTGTATAAGTTTCGAGAATGAATAAAGTTTAAATCTTGTTCGTATTTTGAATCTTGCTCTCTTTAAGACTTATCTTGGTGGTTAATCTTGATTAAAATTTTTCTCTAAGTCTCATATTCGTGAATCTTGCGAAATTATCACAAGTTGCGAGATGAGGACATCTCGCGTTTTTTAAGTGGGGTAGAATGTAAGATCCCTCCCCCAACCCCTTTTTGATGTCTAGTATCTTCCCCTGTAATCAACCCTCTTCAGAAATATAAAGACCCTGTTGCTAACTATTTTAGCCTAGAGAGAGGAAAAATATTCTAGAGAGAGAATATTCAGATTTTGAATATTTTTGGACAGAAAAATATCTCTTATAATTCAGATGAGTTCCCCTGAAACAAAAATTCAAAAAGAATTTTCCAATGTGCAATTGGAATTAATTGGAAATAGGTATAAAGAACCTTAGTCTAAGGGTCTAGATTTTCAGAAATCTTTAGACTATGGTCCAATTAAGGTTCCTATGGGCCAATAGCATCAATCCATGTGTAGGGAGTAGATAAATCCAATTTGTAAAAAAGAAGATACCCAAAAATGAGTAAATGCTCACATAAGGTGAAGAGTTGAAAATGTACAAGGTTTATTAGTAAAAAACTATGAGCAATATTAAAAATATGAGATATTTTGGGAATAATGATTTTATTATGACACATATGTAAGGAAGGGGAGTCCCTTAAATGCTCACATAAGATGAAGAGTTGAAAATGTACAAGGTTTATTAGTAAAAAACTATGAGCAATATTAAAATGATTCCATTATGACACATATGTAAGGAAGGGGAGTTCTTTAAAGGATGTGCATATTTCACATAAGATGAAGAGTTGAAAATGTACAAGATTTATTAGTAAAAAACTATGAGCAATATTAAAATGATTCCATTATGACACATATGTAAGGAAAGAGAGTTCTTTAAAGGAGGTGCATATTTCACATGCTTGAATGAGTTTTAAACTCATAAAAATTGAGATATTTCATCTCTCCTCTCTCCTCATTTAAGTCTAGTTCCAAAAAGTTAGCTTAACTGACCTAAAAATGGTCAAATATTGACCAAACTGATTTAGAAAATTCGAGAATCAGTTTGTTTGGTTAGGAGCTCAATTTTTCCTATAAATAGAAGCCTCCCCCTTGTTGAAAAATATATAGTGTTTATGCATCGTTACTCTACTCCACCTAAGCCAAGAACTGTGAATTCATTTAATAATTCACTAGTTTTTGGAGCTTCCCTCTTTCTTCAATCCCCATTAGTGGCTCCATCAACATACTTAACCAATTGATTGGTTGGGGGCCTCTACCGTGAACAAAGAATCAAGCAATTTGTAAGGTAATTAGTGAATATTGATCTTTCTATAATTTCTCAATGTTTCTCTCTTCTCAACCCCTCTCAAGCTTGAGAAGTTTAATTGGTATGGTTTTTTTTAAAATGCTAATGAAGTTTGAATAGTAGTGAAGAGTTACATAATGCTATTGAAGTTAATTTTCATTTATGTTTAAATTCTAATGATTTTTATGTAAATTCCCTCTCTCACTCAAGAAATGGTCATACTCATGACCCATTCTCAATCCAAATCAAGCTTTTCATAAAGCTTTTCCTTAACCCAAGATTAAGCTATGCTTGAGGCCAAATTATTGGCTTTTTTCTATGCTTTTAGTTTATGTATATTAATGATTCAATCCATTATGGATTAATAATCCAATTAGAGATTATTTTATCCCTTAGAAAAATTGAGATTTATCAGTCATAGCAGCGGAGCTATGGCAAAATTTTTATAAAAATTATGCATAAAATAATCTCATTCAAAGCATAAAAAGAGGACTTCCTACCATATTCTAGGAATTATCATCCTAGATTAATTGAAAAAATTTCATTACAATCATGGAGAAATTGAATTTTAATATCATGCATAAAGGATAAGTTTTTATATCAAAAGTGTTATTTTTACCATTTTTATTTCATGCATAGAAGTATGCATAATGGATAAATTTTTATATCAAAAGTGTTATTTTTATCATTTTTAATTTTCATGCATAGAAGTATGCATAAAAGAAATTTTTATATCAAAAGTGTTACTTTTATCATTTTTAATTTTCATGCATAGAAGTATGCATAAAAGAAAATTTTTTATATCAAAAGTGTTACTTTTATCATTTTTAATTTTCATGCATAGAAGTATGCATAAAAGAAAAATTTTATATCAAAAGTGTTACTTTTATCATTTTTAGTTTTCATGCATAGAAGTATGCATAAAGGAAAATTTTTTATATCAAAAGTGTTACTTTTATCATTTTTAATTTTCATGCATAGAAGTATGCATAAAAGAAAAATTTTATATCAAAAGTGTTACTTTTATCATTTTTAATTTTCATGCATAGAAGTATGCATAAAGGAAAAAATTTTATATCAAAAGTGTTACTTTTATCATATTGGATTTCATGCATATAGGTATGCATAAAAGATATTCTTTTTATACTAAAAGTGTGATTTTCCTCATAAATGGATTTTATGCTTAACTTAGATACATAAGAGAAATTCTTTTATTCTAAAAGTGTAATTTCCTACCAAACTGAATTTATGCATAAGAAGATGCATAAAAGATTGATTTTAATTTCGAAAGTGTTAGTCTCCTTAAATGGAATTTATGTATAAATAAATGTGTAGAGAAATCTTATATTAAATATAAGAATTCTCTTTAAAAAAAAAAAAGATATGAAATGTGATAAGATGTGATAAGAGGTGTATGAGATGTGATAAGAATTGATAAGATGCGTATGGAAAGTGATAGGATGTGATAAGATGTGTATGGGATGAGGTAAGAAGTGTATGTGATAGAATAGGATGTATATGGGTTGTGATAGGGCGAGAAATGATGTGATGTAAAAGATTAGATGTGAAGACATATGGGGTTACATGAATGGGAATGTGGAAATGGATGTATGTATGTGGATGTGTGGATGTGGAGATAGGAGTATGGATGTATTAATGTGAAAGTGGATGTATGAATGTGAAAATGGATGTATGCATGAAGATGTATATGCATAGATGTGAATGTGGATGTGTGGATGTGGAGATAGGAGTATGGATGTATGAATGTGAAAATGGATGTATGCATGAAGATGTATATGCATAGATGTGAATGTGGATGTAGATGTGGATGTATAGATGTGAATGGGAATGTGGATGTGGATGTATGTATGTATGTGGATGTAGATGTGAATGTATAGATGTGAATGGGAATGTGGATGTGGATGTGGATGTATATGAATGTGGATGTAGATGTGGATGTATAGATGTGAATGGGAATGTGGATGTGGATGTATGTATGTATGTGGATGTAGATGTGGATGTATAGATGTGAATGGGAATGTGGATGTGGATGTATGTATGTATGTGGATGTGGATGTATGAATGAGGACGTGATAATGGATGTATGCATGTAGATGTGGATATATGGATGTGAATATGAATGTGGATGTGGATGTGGATGTATGGATGTGGATATGGATGTGTATGTATGAATGTAGATAAGGGATGTGGATGTATAAATGAGGATGTGAAAATGGAAGTATGCATGTAGATGTGGATGTATGGATGTGAATATGGATGTGGATGTGGATGTATAAATGAGGATGTGAATGTGGATGTGAATGTGAATGTGGATGTGAATGTGGATGTATGGATGTGGATATGGATGTGTATGTATGAATGTGGATATGGGATGTGGATGTATAAATGAGGATGTGAAAATGGATGTATCCATGTAAATGTGGATGTATGAATGTGAATGTGAATTAATGTGTCGTCGATATGAGGAAATGGATGAGAATGAGTACACATTGAATGGAATGTGGAATAAGTAATGTGGACTAAGGAGGGATAATGTGGAAAGACGAGAGTTTGATTTAGAAACTGTATTTTGTGACTGTTTGTAAATGACTGTTTTATGTCAAGAATGCTGGGGAAGCATTTTGACCATCTTGTGGATTAAGGTCATGAAGACCTAACTGTTAAAGTTGCAACTGCTGACGGAGAGTCAATGGAGGACGTCTCGCGTAGCAAGGTCGATCGAGGTCTTGACCAGCCTCGGCTCGATTTAAATGGTGAGCTTCCGGTACGGTGGATGAGGGACCAAGGAAGCGGCCTATGAGTGAAGCGCTAGGTCACCTGCGAAGGATCCTAGAGGGTGCTGACCATACGGTGCTCGGGCTCTGGGTCGCCGAAGATACCCACACGTGCGTCGTGGAAGATATTGGAACAAGGAGTAAGAGTTGTTTTGTGAAACCGGGCATGGATCTGGTTGATTGACCTTGCTGGTCTTCAATGGATGAGTCCATGGCTTTTTATATGGATCTGTTGGTTGATCTTGCTGATCTTCAACGAGAGTCCATCTTGATTTTTATAAGTGATTATATTGCCGAGTATTATGGGCTAGGAACTATTGAAAAGGCCCCCTGTGTGGACAGGTGGTGAGCGTTCTAGTTGCCAATGATGCCATAGATACTCTGATGAAGGAATGATAGGAAATTATGAATCAACCGGATAAATTGGAAGATTATGATCAGTGGTACTATGGTTTCATTAAAGGATTGTTTTAAAGTTAGTTGATGCTAAGAAAAAGGCAATTTCATATTGGGTGTGTAAGTGGTGTGGCTAGTTCTATGTTTGCATGAACTTCCGGCTAGGGGGCCTTGGAACTCTTTTCCTTGGTACCCGGGACAAAACCTAACCAAATTCCAAAATTGGATCCCATCACTACAGTGGTTGGGCGGTTGGCTAACCCATGGGATCGGATGGGGTTAGGCTGGACTGATGGATCCGTAAATCGAGATTTAATTTCTATTATTACGATAGATGAAGTAAATCCCGGATAGAAATTGTTCTATGGATAGGAATCAACGGCTGTGCCTCTTGATGGGGAAAAAAGCGTTGATCCCAATGATCCAAGTGCAAGTTCTTCCTTGATTTGACCAAGTACCGTTAAAGGTGCAGTCAGATCAGTTTGATCAGTAATGATCTTGACTACGTTAGAGTAAAGAGTTATCCTGGTGGAATCGCCCGTGCTTTCCGGGTAAAGGAAGTTTTTTCGGTTTCGGTTTTGGACAAACCGACGGATTAGTCTCTTGTCCGGATATCCGTGGGCGAGGCCCCGAGTGTGGGACCCCTGTCCCGCGCGAGAAGTGCTACTTCCGCTGCTAGTACCCCGAATCCGTTGCTCGGTGGGAACAGGGATCACACAGAATGAATGCCTTCCTCCAAGTCTCTAATATGTTTTTAAATAATTTTATCTCACTATTGCTCCAGCTCTTTTTCTCCATGAATGCAAAGATCAAGTGAAATCCACACATCTGCCTTCCGATTTTGGATTGAACCTTCATTTCCAATGTCCTTGACTGCATTATGTCGATCTTTCCATCGATTAAACGTCTTTTGCTTGTTTTTTATCTTGACAGTCTTTGAGGCAGTATGACAAAAATCTTTTAGCTTTCACACCACCTATTAATTGTTTTTTTGGTACTTTGCTATCCCCTTGTGATTGCTTATCGTCCTCCTCAATTTTAACATAATGTTTGATAGCACTTTTTCTATTGCTTTGATTGCTTTTAGAGATTCTTTTTTAGGCTTTAACGTCCATGCAAAGCATATGTACAAATACACCAACTTCTCTACAATTCTACATAGTGCATGCAATGTGCATATGTGCACTCTGGATAAAGGCATATGTGCACTCTGGATAAAGGAATATCAAGCACTGCTTTGAAATCTTTATCTTTTAAATGCCTATCAAGAGCTTTGTTCCTCCATAGTACATGATCTAAAGTCTTGGCACTTGATATGCAATATAGACATGGACTCTTTGCATTTGCACCTTTGCTTATGTTATACATGCATTTTAGAGTCTTCAAATCACCTGCCCCACATGCCATTCCACTGTCACCGAACCCAGGCACATGAAGGGCCCTTCCATTTCTTTGCTCACTAATAATGGAATTGTAGTTTAATGAAACACCTAATGGAAAATTTCAAAGTCTTCTTTATCCACATGTGTCATTAGGAAGAAGCTCATGTTGTTTAATACAAGTTTCATGTTTAAATTATTTCAACGTAATACACAGTCATATTCAATGATAAAGAAAATACCTCAAAAGATCCAAGCGGCAATATGTTATTCTTCGATTAAACATTGAAATATCTTGCATCATCTTTTGTAATTGATGTGTCTAAGGCCCTGTTCATTAGAGTGATAGTAACCCTCTCCATTTTTTTGTTCTTTAAAATCTCACACTCATCTAGTTTCAAAACAAATTTTAGAACTCCTTCACATTCTTCTTGACTAATCTCAAAGAATTGAACTCTGTACCTAAGCAACGCTTCAAGATTAAAGAAAATATTGTTGTGTTGGTTAAAGAGTACCTCTCTATCTTTAGAAACGAATGTTGCTTCAATATTGTTGTGTTGGTTAAAGATTACCTCTATATCTTTAGAAATGAATGTTGCTTCAATATGTACTGGTAAACCAAGCTTCTCAACCACCTCTAAGCTCACATGATGTTGGCGTGCAGACTTTACTTGCATTGGTTTTGGAAGTAACGAGCCTTTATGCATCTTACTTTGACATTTCTCTGCTAGTGCCTTAAATAGTATACTATATGCTTTCTGAGACATGCAAGTCTCATCCAGCGTCGCTTGCACCTGAGTTGCATTGAGCTGGTTCATCTTCATAAAAGAAGACACATGCTTCTCATTGATTTTTTGAAACTTCTTTTGATACAACATCTCCTCCACTATTCCTTTTGGTACCAAATGACTATAATGCACTCCAGCTTCGGAATGTACCTTGGACTCTGGATGAAGTAAAAATCTAAAAATAGAATAATATCAAATCTGATTACTTATGTCTAGTTTCAAACAAAGAACCTAATCTAAAAAGAGAAATATATATGAAACAAGAGTTAACATTACCTTACAGCCTGTACTCGCTTCTTCATCCCTCCACTTCCAACTTTCATTTTCTCTATGTTGCAAAGTTGCCTTCTTCTTTTACGTGGCCCTAGTGCTGTGTCCTTTCTCCTTAAAGCATCAATCTTTTTCTCCAAGTCTTGAATTGTTTCTTTCTTTGCCATAAGCTTCTCTGCATACAACCCATTTAGTTTTTTTATTTCAGTGTTCTCTATCTATAGAAAATCCCTCTGCTGTTCTGCAACCATCACTTTTATTTCCAAGTGTTGGGCATAACCCAGCAAACCTTGTCTACCATCACCAGTGAAATGTAGTAGGTTTGTAATGTTGTAAAATGGAGGTGGTGCAGTTGTAAATGGATCCTTGGGATACATTGACCCATCGGTCCATAAGTCCAAATGACGCTCTCCATTATTCCTCCTTTGCTCTTTTTGCTCAACATAAAAAAAAAACTCTTATTTCATTTCTTCAAAGGCTAGTACTTAGATTGTATGTCCACATGAAGATGATAAGTATCATATGTTCTTTTACATGCAGCATTTCTACTAGTTTTACTGAGAATTTGAGTGTCTCAATGTGTTGTTGAAGGTGGATTAATTGGAGTCCCCAAATTTGGATTAATGTTCTCATTTGCAAAGCTAGTATTTTTTGTCATCATAAAACATATTAAAGAATTGAAACAAGAGCTAACTTGATTAGTAAGGACATTTTTTTTTAGTTTCAGTAGGAAAACCCCCATGGTCGAGATGATGATTAAAGCTTTCCTCGAATCTATTAAATGCATAACTACCTTAAATATGTGAAAGCTTGGTTCTGACAAGTTTTACGTGCATCCAATAAAGAATGCTGCCCCCATGATGAAACCTCATTGAAAGAATATGTATATTTTAATATATTTAAACCTACTATTATAATAGTAAAAAAATGAGCCGAATTGTAAATTTGGATATGTTTTAAAACTTTTTTATTTTCTCTCTCTAAGCTGAGTTAGCACTTCTTACAGGGCCCAAAATTGAGTCCACATTTCTCCTAATGAGCATGTAAGGATGACGTATGGTATGTTGATTCAGGTGCTTCAAACCACATGACAAGTCATGGTGAGTGGTTTAAGGAAATGAAGAGTCTTGAAAGATCAAGTTTTGTGGAAACACAGGATGACATTGCTCATGTGATTGCCCATGTTGGAGTTGTGCCATTGTCTATGCAAGATGGTAAGGTGAAGTACCTTGCAAATGTACTTCATGTTTCGAACATTACAAAGAATTTAGTTTCAATTGGCTAGATGATTGAGCAAGGTTTGCAGGTCCAATTTAATCCTAATGGTTGTTATGTAGAAGACTTTAAAGATAAGTGCAAGTTAGTTGCAAAAGGCAACAGAGTGGGCAGAATGTTTACATTGAATGTAAATATGCCTGAAGTGAATACTGCAATGTTTGCAAATGGTTCAAGAGTTGTTGCAGATACATACATTTGGCATAAGAGAATTGGGCATGTAAATGTGAAAAGAATAAAGTCTATGCAGACTAAAGAAATTGTGACAGGGCTGCCTAAGTTTAAAGTGAAGGTATGCTGAACGTTTGTGAAGCATGTGAATTTGGAAAGAAAAAAAACATGTATTTCCACGTGACAGAAATGTGAGCAGGAATGTATTAGATGTTGTGCATTCAGATGTAGAGGTGTATATGGATCAGCCACCAAGTTTTGAGGATACAGGTCTCCTAGAGTATGTATGTAAGCTTTGTAAGGACTTGTATGGGTTGAAGCAAGCTCCACGAGCATGGCATGACAAGATTGCTAAGTATCTTGTCACTATTGGTTTTCATATGGCAGATGCAAATCACTCTTTGTATGTGGACAAGAGTGATAAGGACATTGTGATCATCACCATTTATGTAGATGATCTTATTGTTGGGGGTGACAACTTGGATGAGATTGAGCATGTGAAAAGTCTTCTCAAAAGGAAATATGAGATGAAGGATTTGGGAGATCTACAATACTTTTTAGGAATTGAGGTCATTCGCACACCTGAGGGTATTTGGCTGTCACAAAGACAGTATGCATTGGACATGTTGTCCAAGTATGGGATGGCTGATTGTTGTAAGCCAATCTCAGTGCCATTAGATCAAAATGGCAAGCTTAGTGTGGATGCAAGTTATGTGTTGGAGGATCCCACTATGTACAAGAAGATTATGGGGAGTTTGATCTATGTCACGATTAGCAGGCTAGATTTGAGTTACACTATAAAGAGCCATTTTATGCAAGTTCCGTGCAAACCACCATTGGAGCTATATGGGTACACAGATGTAGATTGGGCAGGTAGCATCTCAGACAAGAGATCTACCAGTGGATTTATGTTTTCATTAGGCAACAGCCCACAGTTGCCTTGTTGAGTACAGAGGAGCTGAGATGGCAGCATGTGAGGTAGCTTGGTTATGCAAGCTACTTGCTAGTTTGGGGTTGCATGTGGAGAGATAGGTTGTCATATATTGTGACAATCTTAGAAGTATACTGTTGGCCAGAAACCTAGTTTTTCATGCGCGGATGAAACACATTGAGGTACATTACCACTTCATCTCAAGGAGAGAGTCTTGGTGTGGCAGGCGACATCGATTTGGCATATGTTAGCACATAGGATCAGGTTGCTAACATCTTCACAAAGGCCTTGGGAGTTGAGAAGCTCCGTAGATTTCAAGATATGCTTAGAGTTCATGAGCTCGAGTTGAGCTTGAGGGGGAGTGTTGAGATGTCAAGCTCAACATGAGCTAACACTCACAAGGCGTCTGCATGACCGTTTGACATTTACATCACTGGCGGGTTTGGTATCTGGCACCAATACATCTTCACCAGATATTCTACAGCTGGACTACACTGACTAGTCCACATCTACCCACTACTATTAGCGTATTCACATTATGGACAGCTTGTATATACTCTATTATGTGTGTTAGTCATTTTATCTTCTTTGTAAGATTTCTCCCCCCAGCTTTTGAGATGTAAAGGTGTAAGAACCTCCCCTTCAATCTCTGTAATCATCCCCTATTTCAGAAGGCAAGAAAATATTATTTTTCCTTGTTTTTATCTAGAGAGAGAAAATATTCTAGAGAGATAATATAATTTTGAGATATTTTTAGATATAAAGTTATCCCTTTTATTTAAGATGAATTCCCCTGAAACAGAAGTTTAAAAAGAGTTTTCTAATGTTCATTAAAAATTAATTGAATATATGTATGTGCATTAGACACCTTAGCCTAAGGATCCACATTTTTAGAAAATTATGGATTAAGGTCCAAAGAGTGTTCTAAAGGGCCAATAGGGTTAATCCAAGTGTTGGAATGAGAAAAATGCAAGAATAAAAGAAAATCTCCCAAAAAAGAGTAAATTCTCACATAAGATGAAGAGTTGACTAGTACATGACTTAATAGTTAAAAAATAGGATTTTATTAGTAAAAAAATAGGATTTTATTAGTAAAAAAATAGAATTTTGACACCTCAAGAGGGTGAGTGGAGATCATGAAGGAGGCGCCTAGAATCCTCATGATTACTCCAAATTTTTAATTAAAAAAATTAGAATTTTTATCTCACCTCTTTCAAACTAGATCAGAAAAGTGGGCCTAACTGGTCGAAAACTTGTCCAAATTGGATCCAACTAAAGCTCAAAAACCTCCAGATTCTAGTTGGACTTGTTGGTGGCCTCCTTCACCTATAAATAGACCCTTATTCCTTTGTATTTTCATATTAGAGTAATTCTATGCTAGTGTAATTTTTAATTTAGTGTATTTTCTTCTTCCCTCTTCATTGGCCCTCCATTGTGAAGCTTTGGGGCTTCACTAAACCTCTTCTTCTCTTGAAGATTACCCTTTCCCCTTGGTGGCCAAGTCTTTTCTTTGAGGGCTACACAATTCTAGCAAGGTAAAGAATCAAGCAAACCAAGGGTAAGCCTAAACAATGAAGTTTATGCTCTCTTTTTATTGTTAATCTTCTTCTCCACCTCCCTCATGCTTGGGAAGCATTTTATTTTGTGGTTTTTCTCTTAAAACCATGCTTTTCTTGATTTATGATGAATTAATGTTTATGTTTAGGCTTAGGTTTATGCATAAACTAATTCTTATGTTAAAAGTGTGATTTTGAACATTCTCAATTCATAGAAAATGCGAGGAAATTATGGCAAAATTTTATCAGTAGAAAATAAAGGTTTATGCATAAATATTTTTTATTCAAAAAGAGGAACTTTGAGTATTATCATTTCATAGAAAATACGAGGAAACTATGGCAGAATTTTTATCATTAGAAAGTAAATTTTATGCATAATTAATTTTTATGCTAAAAGTGGAATTTTAAGCATTCTCATTTCATAGAAAATATGGGGAAGCTATGGTAAAATCTTTATCATTAGAAAATGGAATTTTTGCATAGATAAATTTTATATTAAAAGTGGAATTTTGAGTATTATCATTTCATAGAAAATGTGAGGAAGCTATGGAAAAATTTATATCATTAGAGAATGAATTTATGCAAAATAAATTTTATGTTAAAAGTGGAGTTTTGAGCATTATTCATTTGTTAGAAAAATAAAGAAGGTTATGCATAAATTTTTTAGATTCATTCAATTTATGAGAATTATGGAAATGATTATGAATATAATTCATTTAAATAAAATTTAATTAGTTTAGGTGCATAAATATTTTAGGCTAAAAGAGAGCGCAGGTTTGGTCGGAATACAAAGGATAGATAAGGCCCTTGACTACGTTAGAAGATTTTCCTGAAGGAATCGCCTATGCTTTTTGGGCGAGGAAAGTTTTTTCCAGGTTCGATTTTGGAAGAACCACCAAATTAGTCTCTTGTCTTTGGACATTCGTGGGAGAGGCCCCGAGTGGGAAGCTCTTCCTTGCACGCAAGGTTGCTACTTCCGTTGCCAGCACTCCATAGTTCGATGCGCAGAGGGGGCAAGGATCTCACATTCTTTGTAGACCTCTTTTGTTATGTGAAGAAGAAGAAGAATTTTCAGGCTCTCACCTTGTGTGTTCTCTTCTAGGGTTTGTGTGAGTGTGTGTGTGCTTGCAAGAGCTCAAGCTCTCTTCTCCCCTACATCTTTTCAATCATGGAAGCTCGATCAACCTCAAGGCAATACTTAGTTCCTATAGGACATGAGGTAGCTGCTATCATGCCAGGTCAAGGAGATGATTTTCATGTAGGTCATAGAGATATTCAAATAATGTCTTGTACAAGTGCTACAAAAAGAATATCTAACTTGCATTGTTCATATTACATGTTCTTCTGTTTCCTTTTAGGAGAGGACGGTTGGCAGCTTAGAATTCCACTTCATGGTAGGAATAGATAAGGCCTAAATGAGGAGTCAAAGACTATAAGTCAACGACAATAGTGTGCATATAGATTACAGATAAGGGAAGATACAAATGCCTACCTTCTACGTGGTAGTATAGCTGACTTTTGCAACAGTACATTGTTGATGCATATAATAGCACAGAAGAATCAAGATTAGTATAGATACGTAATAACCAGAAAGCATTGCATGCCGAAGTATACCAAGGGCTTGCAGATATGGTTAATACAAGCGATGGGGTCAATAGAGTCCCTTGAGGAAGCAGGATAGTTCTACCATCTTCATATACTGGGGGGGCCTCAATATATACATAAATTGTATCAGGATTTAATGGCAGTGGTTAGGAAGATGAGTAAGCCTGACCTCTTTATTACCTTTACTTGCAATCCTAAGTGGGATGAAATAAGCAATGCTTCACTGTCGAGTCAAACTCCCCAAGATCTCGACCGGACTTGATGGCACGGGTCTTCTCTGAGAAGCATAAGGATATGATACACTTATTGGTGAAAAAAGCATTATTTAGAAGGGTGGTAGGATTTATTTCTGTTATTAAATTTAAAAAAAGAGGCTTGCCACATACACGTGTATTATTGGAAAGTTGATATTGGAAAGTGGATGAGATTGCTCACTATGATATGCTGGTATGTGCTGAACTTCCAGATAAGGTGATGTTTCTTGAGTTGCATAACATAATTAGTCCTTCTAATATTCATGAACCATGGGGAGAACTAAATATGTGCTCTCCTTACATGGTTAATGGGAGATGAAAACATCAATATCCTTGGACGTTTTTTGAGACTACTGATGAGATCAATGAACTAGCCTTGAGTGCCTTACCCAGTCCCAAAAGAGAATATCTCAGTGCAGACAGGACTGTTTCATCTCTGAATGACAGAATAATGTATCCAATTAAGTACTTGAATAGTTTAAATTTAGGTGGTGGGTACTCACCTCACTGCTTGCTTCTAAATATGAATGCTCCTATCATGTTGTTTTGCAATTTGGACCCTCGACGGGGCTTTGTAACTATCCTTAAATTGCCTTTTGACATGAGAAGGAGACAGTTTCCTGTGAGGCTAGCTTTTGGTATGTCAATAAATAAGTCCCAAGGACAAACGTTGAGTGTGTTGGGGCTTTATTTGGCCACACAAGTATTCACACATGGACAGTTGTATGTTGCTATGTCATGTGTTAGATCATCTAATGCAGTGCAAGTGTGTGTAAAGGATATTGTGGAACATGAAATCAGCATAGAAGGTTCAAGCAAAGTCTACACAACCAATGTTGTCTACAACAAAGAGACATTACAAATGGCATACAGAAGAATGTAAATGTAATCTATGGCCAAAAGGTAGAGAGTGAGCTATTAATGTAGCAGCCTACAAATGGTAGAGACTACATTCCTAGATATCTCTGTATTGATTAAGTAAGCATTTGAAAGGAGAATGCTTACAAAGATGTGGCATGTGCTATCTATGTTGTCTTTTTGTAAGTGTGCATATTTTTAAGTTGATTGATGTTTCTTTTAGAATGATAACTATTTAATTGTGATATGAAGACATGAAGTTTAATAGGAATTGGATGGAAAATTTCCTTCAAATTATCTCACAATGGCGCTATCCTTGCTGATAATATTGAATTGATATATATAAATCTACTTACATTGTGTGGATTAAATGGCTGACATTAAGTTAAAGCCACCATACAAATCCACAATATGGAGTGACCCATCTATTATTCAAGGGATAGTTGAAATTGTTGATATAGCTATACGGTCTCAGTGAGTCCATGTTTGTTTTTTTTAACATTTGGATAAACAAATGTCTAGATTTTTTTTTAACATTTGGATAAACAAATGTTTAGATTTTGACTTCATTTACAGTGGCTTTATTTATTTATCTTGCTTTACTTGAAATATTGAACGTCCCATAGAGAGAGAGAGAGAGAGAGAGAGAGAGAGAGAGAGAGAGAGAGAGAGAGAGAGAGACTGACCTCAAAATCTTGATTTGATATCATAGGTATATTGCGTAGCATGGATGTGGAAATGAGATCATTTACATTAATTTATAATTATGGATAAGATATTGAAGGTATCCTTCTTAATGCTCGCTATAATATAGTCATCATTATTTATCATAATCTATTTAATTTTCATGTGGTTCAATTGTAGACCCCTACCATTTTGGAAAGGACAAGCAACAGCATCTCTAATAATCAAACTATTAGAGATCAGAGGTGTATTACGGTATGAAAGTTAGCTTTTTATGTAGCTTTTGTGTTTCATGTCAATAAAAATTATTTTTAATTTTTTTTGCAACAAGGAATATCTTTATTTTTTGGAACCTAGATTATTGCTAGGTTTGTATGGTCGAGACACTTACAATGATAGTTTTGGGCTCCTTGGAATTTAACACCTAAGATTGCAAAAGATTACGGGGATTAGCTTCATGTACATGTAATGTTTGTAGACTATGGAAAGCCTCATAAGTTAGATTTTTGGTGCATAAGCACTGGACATTACAAAATATTCCGCTTTGCTATCTACAAGCCTATTGAAATTCTAGAGATAGATAGATGTTGTTCATATGTATAGGTAGTCTATGTGAGTTCCATGTACACATATATGTACAAATATATGCATTTACATAAGGATAAGTTAAATATGCATATACATGTATGTATACTTGATTGCTTCTATGCATAGGTACATATGGATGTATAGGTATGAATGTGTATATATAATTTGTATATGTATGTGAACATATATATTTACATAAACATAAATATATGTATCTGTATGTAGGCATATATGTGTGTGTACATAAATATATATGGATAGACATTGTAGATGTATGTGTATATGTATATATGTTATATATGTGTACTAGGTCCTAAAGTATACATGTATGTGTGTATGTATATGCAAAGAGATTTGGTGTGCATGTATAAACATGTGTGTGTGTGAGAGAGAGAGAGAGGGAAGGAGAGATGTCCATGACTGTCTTTAAATTTAAGGCCTACTCTATGGTATCCAAACCTCTCATGTTTAGAGGATAGGGGATGGGTTGTCTCCTCACAAAGTTTTCTTTTTTAATGGTGTGCTTAGCTCAACCCATAGGAGATGAGTCTCGCCACTAGTATACAAAGAAAATGCATGTTAAAGCAGCTCCACGTACCACACACTTTGCCCACTTTAAATTTGACTTATGATTTGATGTACGCACTTCAATTACCAAACACACCTCACCCACTTAACGTTGACTACTGATTTGTTGTATTCCAATAAGTATAGCTGTCGATCATCAGACTCTAGATGAAGCAAGTATAGCAACCATACATATACATGGCTTAAAAGTATACTACGTGACGTTTGAGCTAGCACGTTACATGCCATATTTCTGCTTGTAGCTTTGCCACAGCTGGTCGACGGTTTGCCCGAGCAGATCTTGGAAGTAGCTCACGTCCCAGCCAGTGGCCAGCTTGGCGTTCAAGCTCCTCACGAAGCCGGCCTGCAAGCCCTCGCAGTACTGCAGGAAGTAGGCGGTCACATCGTAGCCCTGGTCCCAGCGGTCGCCTTCTCCGGGAGACCCCCAGTGGCTGGTAGTGTATTTTATCAAGTCAAACTTTGGACCTAAAGGGAAAATTTTTTTATCTAATCCTTTTTCAAAAAGGAGAAAATTTGATCCTAAAACTTGATATTCACGGTAGGATGTAAAAGTCTTCCTTTTTTTCAAGGGTTATGTATAAGTATTTCCTTACTTTAAAGGACATGGAATATATATAATATATACCTTTTAAAAAATATATAATATTAATAATATTAATAATACATGTGTTAGTAATGTAGGTTCCACACATTTAATAATCTCTATAGTCTACACATTTAAAAAATATATAATATATATAAGATTAATAATACATGTGTGATGTGTCCTTTTCTAAATTTCTAATATTACCTCATGATTTATCTGAGTCGTCCAAGTTCCAAAACGACTCCAACCTTATCGCTTGCGTTTCTGGAATCTGCGAGTCGTCCAATGACTCCAAGTTCCAACCTTATCGCTTGCGTTTCAGGGCCAGCAGGGCCTAGTCTCCCCAGTGCACTTTAGCGTTTCAGTGCTCTTCTCTACAGCGTGAGGACTCCAGAGTCCCAGTCGCTCTTGCGTTTCAAGGCCCAGGCCCCAGGCCTTCTCTTCGAAGTCCACTGAGCCCTCTTCTCTATAGCAGCATGAGGAGTCCAAAGTCCCATGGCAAGCTTTGTCTAGTCAAGCATACTTAACATGCATGGCTTTACAAAAAAGGACACACCATCCGTATCCAAGAAGCGAAGACTTGGTAGTTCTTGTGAGCTCTCAAGTGGTCCTTCTGATATAGGCACCCAAGTTGGAAGTTGTGAGGTGAAGCTTTCGTCTGAAGAGATTGAGGCAAATCAACAGGAGAAAGCCAGGAAGGATTGGAATCTAGCACGGATAGGCATCTACGATTGGGCTTTTTTTTATGACAAGGTAGGCCGTATTTTTGCATTTTTTGTAGAGAAGTTCCCAAGTGTAGAAATCCTTTTGGTAAGAGTGGTTCAATAAATATTCAAGCTAGTGCTTTGTCTGATCATGCTGAGACCAAAACGCATCAGTTTGCTACATATAAGTGTGATCCTAATAAAGTTTTGGTTTCTGATACTTTGGAAAGGAGTAAAGATAAAGCTAAATCAGCATCGCTTAGTTTGTTTTCTGCTGCATATCACGTGGCAAAGGAAGATCTCCCATTTTTTAAGTTTCCAAAGTGTTGAAATCGCTAATTTTTAATGGTTGCTCTTCCCTTCCACGTGACGCTTATCATAATGATAAAGCTTGTGTAATGTTTGTGCATTATATTAGTGAGTCCTTACTAAGGTCATAGCTAGAAAAGCTAAAAAAGTCTCCATTTTTTAGCTTAATGCTAGATGAATTGACTGACATAGGCACAAATCAAAATTTGATTGTTTATGCATCATACCTAGAAAATTATGAGCCTGTGACTATGTTCTTGGGACTTTTGGAGTTATAAAGTAGCACATCATCTTGCTTGTATGACTCTTGCATAGATTTCGTGGTGTGCAATATGGCTTGGATTTGAATAAGCTTATATGTTTTGGGTCTGATGGTGTATCATCAATGGTTGGGCATCATAATGGGTTAGTGACCCGCTTGAAAAGAGCTAATCCATTCATGACAAGCATCCATTGTATTGCACATAGGACTAGTTTATGATTGGCTATGCTATAAAGGATTCTAGTATTGCACATAGGACTAGTTTATGATTGGCTATGCTATAAAGGATTCTAGTATTGCACAAGAAATTGACGATTTCTTGAATTCAACTGCTATACTCTTTTCTAAAAGTTCTGTCAAGAAAAAAGCTCTAGAAAGTCTACGAGATGAGTTTAATTATGCTATTTTGCACATGAGTTGCATCCACAAGGTAAGGTGGTTAAGTAGACAAATGGCTGTTAGAAATTCTGTGTCATGTGAGGAGGCACTCTTGGAGTTTATGAGAATTGAAAATGTTACTCTATTTCAAACGCTCTCAAGCTTTGAGTTTATGTACAATGTTCATTTTTTGGCTGATGTTCTAGATAGACTTGCAATTCTTAGCAAAGTATTTCAGCACACCTTTGTAGATGTGAGCTCTGTTGTTGGAATCATTGAGACTGAGATAAATTCACTAGTCATATTTTTTTATGGATCTCTGTAACTGATGTGAATGCATGTACTAAAGATCAACATGAGTTTTCCATTATTCCAAAGTACGGGCTGTTGAGATATCGAGCTCAACTAGTGCTACGGCGGACATTGATGTCCTGCCTGGGTGATAGCTTCCGCATCTACACCACTAGCATGGTTAGTGAGATTATGGGTGATATGCGGCCAATGGGATGACAAGCTATGTGACAGCCATTTTGGATTACTAGAGACTGGCATAGTTATAGTGCCAGCTCATTTAGTTAGGTTCACATTATGGACCGACCCTTGTATGTTGTAGTAGTTGAGTACTAACCCATATAGTGTGTACTCTTATCTTTATGTTATGTTGGTTGAGTAGAGAAGAAGAAGATAGAAAAAAATTCAGCTATCCATCTCTCTCTTGTGTCTTGCTCTCTCTTGTGTGTGTGTTTACTTGCTAGAGTTTGAAGCTCTCCCTCTCCCCCACATTCTCTTTATGGTATCATTTGCTTAGATTAAGTGTTTGCACAAGCCTAGGCAGCCTTGGATAGCTAGGAACCTATATTTTAAGTATAGCTGACCAAGATGTGAATGTTTGGATCCAAGATAAGGGTCAATTTGTAATTCTCACCATTGATTCTCTTATGCAGCTAATAGAGTGCTCTTCTTCTCCATTCTCTTGTCTAATCTCTTACCTAATCCAATTAGAGCTATTATGTGCTCATTGTGTACATGTGAATGTTTAGATCCAAGATAAGGGTCAATTTGTAATTCTCACCATTCATTCTCTTATGCAGCTAATAGAGTGCTCTTCTTCTCCATTCTCTTGTCTAATCTCTTACCTAATCCAATTAGAGCTATTATGTGCTCATTGTGTATATGTGAGTGTATAATGGCAAAGGCTTTGTTAACAAAGAATTTCTTATTCAAAAATGTTTACCATCACAGGTTAAGATTTTAAAAGATATCACAATCACAGTAGATAAAGAGACATGTGTTGCCCTTGTTCCATTACAAGATATAGAAGGTAAGGAGCTTTACCTCCTTGATGACCTGATATCTCTTACATATGAGGTATGTGTAAGATCAAACCAATACATCTAATTATGTGAATATTGAAAGTTCCACAAATTCTAATGATAGTCTGCTGAAGACATCTCTATTAGATGCACTACCTCTATACACCCAGTTGCCCAACCATGAAGTACTTTCACCCTTGAAATCTAAAAGCACTGTAGAGTTCTTGTTGAACATGAGGAAGGAGAACACTTTGACAAAGTTGGTGAGATGTATACCATGCATGTTTCAGGTGAATAAGCTTCCTAGATTCTATGATGGGGATGTCATATTTGAGTTTCCTGCCACCATGGGTTCTGGAGTAAACATGGATGGCATGGATCATAAGTATGATGGTCACATATGGACAAAGGTAGCTACATCAAATGTCAACTTTCTAGGGGTGTGTAGGATAAGCCATTGTATTGGTAAAATGCATTATTTACACACCACATGCCCTTGGTATTCGAACAATGGCTTCCCAAATGACATTACTTTCAAAGGGTGCATAAATAAAACTTATGCAATTGGTGCCCTAGCCATTAACGATGGAAAGCTCAATCGTCACTATTGCAAAAAGTGAGCTACTTGCAAGGAATCTTATGCGTGCTATGTGTATTATGCTATGCCTAGTGATGGCATATAACATACTAACATAGCTTCTAATACACACCGAAATTCATTCACATGATGTCCAAGCCGGAACATTAAATGCATTGCTTTATAAGACTACAACAATGGGGTAATTAAAGTTGATGCAGGCGCTGCTGGTCCAAGGAAGGTGCAGATGTGTGTTGCCAAGGAGTTGGTGCTAGCTTCATTAGTCCAAGAAGGAGATCAAGGACATGAGCTTGGAGATAAAGAATTCAATAATGTGCTAGAAGAGCTTGGCCTACTAGTTGAGAACAAGTGGCGTGTTAACTTAGAGAAGCATTTGTTAAGTCCATATATACAAAGTGATTAAAATTTCTTTTCTTGTAGGTTTCAAAGGTCAGTAGCTCATGCACGCCAAGAACCATCTGTTCTACAATAATGACATCATGCATACATGGGTTGTGGACAAGAACATTGACCAATGTTCCTACTATATGACCAATGGTTGAAGGCACAAATCTGGCAGTTGAGGAGGTAAACGCATTGGTGCTACTTGCAGGGTATAACTTACATAGGGAGCCATTGGGAAGGGAGCAACAAACTCCATTGAGCTCAAGTCAACCAGAAGTACCTAGAGGAGAGACAAATACATTCAAAAATGATATGTCACAAGATGGTCGTCGCAAAAGATACAGAATAGGAATTTCAGAAGAAGCTATAAAAAGGATCAAGAAATCACTGATATAAATGTACAAGTTACACAAGTGCATGTGTTTTAATCTTCCAAACATGAGGCTTTCACCATTAAGACATTTGGAGAAGGTTCTCTTGTGGGAAGTTATGATGTGCATATCAAAATGCATCCATCATGCTCACTTGTACTTTGTGTTCATGAGAGCCATGGGATTGAGCCAAAATGAAAATATGCTTATTCACCAACCAATTTTGACAGAAAGGGAAGTAACCAAATGTCTACATAGAAAACGAACCTACTCGGAATCGGTTTAGTGGATAACTCATGTTCCTAATCTTACTTCAGAGAGATGTATGGGATGTGTAAAAATATTCTAGGGTATCATTTTATTGGAACAATTTTCATGGAGTAAATTTATTTGACCTTGTATCATTTTATTGGATCAATTTTCATGGAGTAATTTTATTTGACCTTGTATCATTTTATTGGGATGTATAATTTCATTGGAGTAATTTTATTTTGCTATTGAGAGAGATAGATAAGAGAGACAAAAATAGAGAGAGAGAGAGAGAGAGAGAGAGTAAGTGAGATAAAAGAGAGAGAGACACACACACACACACACACACACAAATAAAGAGAGAGAGAGAGAGAGAGAGAGAGAGAGAGAGAGAGAGAGTAATGTTCCAGGTACCTATGTGTTATGATTTCAAGAACACTTCTTCATTTTTTCCATAGATTTGTATTCAATGTCTCATGTATGGAAGCAACTTTTATGAATATCTCACAAAAGTGTGCACTAGAGAGAGAGACAGATAAAGAGACAGTAAAGAGAGAGAGAGAGAGAGAGAAAGAGAAAGAGAGAAAGAGAGAGAGAGAGAGACACTGATAGCCCCCCATTATTAAAAAACTAGTCACCATATTTGGGCTTTTATTATGCTTTTGAGTGAAAATAATAATGAACACAGTCAAGTGATGAGAGAGAGAGAGAGAGAGAGAGAGAGAGAGAGAGAAATGCTATAGAGTATTGTATTGGTGAAATGCATTGTGTAATGGTTCATGAAATTATTACGAGATTGTTTTGGGCCATCATTTTAATAAAATACTTTTATTCTACTTTTGAGTGAAAATCATAATGAATATACTCATGCGACGCAAGAGAGAGAGAGAGAGAGAGAGAGAGATGCCTAGCAAGAGTGACACATATAGATACTAATAAGAGCATAAATGAAGAGAGGTATATGTCACACACATATAACCAAAAAAAATCCCCCCATTATTGGAAACTTGCTCGCCCCATTGAAAGCTACTCGCCCAAAATTGCTTGCCAAAAAACCCCCATACACCCTTGGGCTTGTACATCAATGTGGGATAAATCCCTTTCCTCATTCATGCTAGGCTTTGCACTTTCTTAGCTTACTCAACTCACTTCCTTCCTCTTCCTTGTGCTCTTTTGCACCACATATCTCAATAAATATTACAGGTATGCATGGACCTTAGGTAAAAAGGTAGTCTTGTGGGTCAAGGTCATGGAAATGTGTAAAGGTGTGTATATATGTGTGAGATGTGTATGTGAGTGCATGTGCGACAGGGACGTGGGTGGAGATGAATGGGTAATTACGTTAGGGTGTGTTCACGTGTCAAAACTACTATGGGATGAAATTATGTGCACACCTCCACATATAAGGTAATGTGTATATGCATGCGTGAGTGAATGCATGTGCATGCAAGGGTGAGAGTGTGTGCATGTACGAAGGCAGGTGTGCATGTATGCAATGGTGCATGCACATTTGTACATGAAGTGCAAAGGTGTGTATACATGCATGTGTGCGCACATGTGAATGGGAATGTGTAAACCTATGGTGAGAGGGACTCTTGTTTGCAGCACTTTGTTAAGTGTTGGCCATTCACTAGGATCAAAGGCTTGGTGAGTTTGTGGAGGTCTATCTTGATGCACAGTAATTAATTATATTACCATTTCCAAGAATTAGTCCAGATTGGGGATTCACATCAAAGGTCTCGTGTTTTTGGATTAGGTATGAAAATGGTTTCATACATTTTTTTTCTCTGAGATTTGATTTTTTTTTCTACTAGGCTCACATCTCCAAGTTCATGCCTCTAGACTCACACCTCTAGGCTTACGTATTTTGGACTTGATGGGGTATGGTTAGTGATCTTAATTGTTGTGTTGTAAGTAATTAAGTGTTTTTATTGCTTTTAGATGGTTTTACATGCTTGAAACACATGAATAAAAATTAACAATTTTCACTCTAATTCAACCTAATGGAGTTCAATGCTCATGTTTTCGAAGCGGATTCCACTCCTAATCTCGATTACTAAGCTAACTCTTGAATCAAAGCAATGAAATGTAAGCCTCTTGGGATTCAATTTCATGCAAATCACTAAGGAACCATGGGCTTTACCCTATCAGTAGGTGAAAATAGACAAATAGTAATCATAATCATATACCATTGAATCACACATCACAGTGTTGCAAAAATCATCATAATACATCTCCTTGTGACACGATGGTGATCCTCATCAGACAAGACACACACCACTAAACCCAATGACTCCTAGATCTTTATGTGGACAAGCATATGGAGGAGCCCACATAAGTCTCACATCCATGATAATTTATAATCCCACTATTCTAGGAGCCGCTTCTACCAGTCATTGCCTATCCTAGAAGTTAGCACACGTTAGTACTGGTGTGAGGGGCCATCTATGCCTAGTCCCATCATAGGTAGCTAGCCACCAGGTGCACGATCCTTCTCGGATCACATGGAGCTTCTTTCTTGTCCATCACACTAATCGTGCCAAGAGCACACCCACGTTCAGCCAAGAGGGATTAAGGTCTCTACCTCACCCCCCCATGGATGACAACCACATGGGAATCCATTAACGTGTGGGATACCTTCATAGTCTTTCACAAATAAACAACACATATATATCACATGAATGTTTTAAGTTATGATTTCAAGAAACCGTGGGGTTTATCCACCTCGTAGGTGTTGAGATGTCAAGCTCAACATGAGCTGACACTCATGAGGCACCTGCATGACCGTTCGATATTTACATCACTGGTGGGTTTGGTAGCTAGCACCGACATATCTTTGCCAGAGATTCTACAATTGAACTACACTGAGTAGTCCACACCAACCCACTCCACTTAGTGTGTTCACATTATGGACCACTTGTATATATTCTATTATGTGTGTTAGTCACTTTATCATCTTTGTAGACCTCTTTTGTTGTGTGAAGAAGAAGAAGAATTTTCAACCTCTCACCTTGTGTGTTCTCTTCTAGGGTTTGTGTTAAAACCCCAAGATATCTCTAGATAATTATTATGCATAAACATGCATAAATCAGGCATAAACTCATCCACCCAACCACCCCCGAGCCCAAGGAATGCACACATGAATTATAAATGAAATACATCATACCTCTACCTTGATGTCCCATACCATCAAGAGGTATAGCTCTAATCCAATAGCATGTAGCTATAGTGTGAAATGGTAAGTGAGTAGATATGAGCCTCTACACAAGAGAGCGCCTTGGCCTCACAAGCCCAAGCCTCCAAGCCTCCAAGCCTCCCTTGAGTGTGCCCCATGCCCCTATTATATAGGAGGGTCCTCAAGTGACTCTTGACTCTCCATTTCCCATGTGTGACCCTTGGATGCCTGACCTTAACCTTAACCCTTAAGATTAGTCCTAACCCATGCTCCACTAGAGCTTGTTCCCATGCTCCCATGCTCACAAGCCTAATGTGGGTTAGCCTCCTAGTATATGTGAAAAGATGCAAGGGAGAAGAGGGCTTGAGATCTTGCAAAAGCACACACATACTCACAAAACCCTAAAAGAGAACACACAAGGTGAGAGGCTGAAAATCTTCTTCTTCTTCACAACACTCAACACACCATATACAAAGATAAGAGTACACACAATATGAAAAGGTACTCAACCAAATACATACTAGGGTTCTCTATAGTGTGAACCCAACTAAATGAGCTGGTGCTATAACTATGCCAGTCTCTAGAATGGCTGTCACACAGCCTGTCATCCCACTGGCCGCATATCACCCATGATCTCACCAACCATGCCAGTGGTGTAAGTGTGGGGCCTATCCCCCAGGCGGGTCATCATCAGTGTTTACCGCCTCACTAGATGAGCTCAATATCTCAACACTCCCCTTCGAGCTCAACTCCATCTCATGTACACCAAGCGAAGCCCTGAATCTACAGAGCTTCTGTGTACCAAATGCTTTGGTGAAGATGTCAGCGACCTGATCCTGTGTGCTGACATAAACAAGGTCAACGTCTCCTGTCAAAACCTTCTCTCTGACAAAATGGTAGTGGACATCTATATGCTTCGTGCGAGCATGAAAAACTGGATTCCTGGCCAATTGTATACTGCTAATGTTATCACAGAAAATGACAACTTGTCTATCCACTGATAAACCCAAATCTGAGTAGCTTTCTCAATCAAGCTACCTCACATGCTGCCATAGCTTTCTCAACCAAGTACAGAGGTGCTGCCATAGCAGCACCTTTGCTTGGCCTCTATACTGGATAGAGCAACGGTAGGCTGCTTCTTACTGCTCCAAGTCACAGTAGCACTCTCCAAAGAAAACATGAAGCCACTAGTAGATCTTCTATCTGAGATACTACTAGCCCAGTCAGCATCTGTGTACCCATGTACACATATCTCTATCCCAGTTTCATAAAATAGTCCACAATGCAAAGTAGACCTCACATACCTCAGTATGCATCTCAATGCATCCAAATGCAGCTTCCGAGGAACCTGCATAAACTGACTCACCAACCCAACAGCATAGCTCAAATCTGGCCTGGTGATCGTCATGTAGATCAAGCTTCCTACTATGCGCCTATACATAGTAGGATCCTCCAAAATCTCTCCTGAATCTGTACTCAACTTGCCATTCTGATCTAATGGCACTGAGATAGGCTTACAACGTGTCATACCAGACTTGGACAACATGTCCAAGACAATACTATGTGGTGACCTAATCACCTCAATGCCCAAGAAATATTTGAGCTCCCCCAGATCGTTCATCTCAAACTTCTGTCTAAGCAGGATCTTTACATCAAAGATCTCTGCATCATGGTCTCCCGTAATGATGAGATCATCTACATAGATGACAACAAGCACAACCCCTCTATCACTGTGTCTCACATGCAGCGAGAAATCTGCATTGGCTACATGAAAGCCAATAGTGAAAAGATATTCAGAAATCTTGTCAGACCATGCTCTTGGTGCTTGTTTTAAGCCATACAAGGCTTTCTTCAACCTGCAAACATGCTCGGGGTGACTCACATCCTCATAACCAGGTGGCTGTAACATATACACCTCTTCCTGCAAATCCCCATGCAAGAATGCATTCTTTACATCCATCTGATGTAAAGACATTGCTTTGACGCAGCCACTGCTCTCACAACTCTCACTATTGCCATCTTGGCAACTGGGTGGAAAGTTTCCTCATAATCAATGCCATATGTCTGCGCATATCCTTTGGCTACCAATCTAGCCTTGTCCCTGCTTATGCTTCCACCATCACTGTCATGTTTTACTTTGTACACCCACTTGCATCCAATGGCTTTCTTGCCATCAAGCAATTGCACTAAATCCCAAGTCTCATTTCCATATAGTGCATCCATCTCCTCATCCATATCTTTCTCCCAACACACATTTCCAACAGCCTCATCAATGCATGTGGGCTCTACAACCTGTACAACTTTTGCCATGTATGCATAGTGATGTGCCACATAACCATCATAGGTAAACCTCTGCTCAGGATTCTTCACTCTCCCAGATCTTCGCAGCTTTGCATTCATGGCTTCCATAGCCTTCTTTACACCAGGTGTTCTCATAGCTGGTATCCCAAGATCCTCATCAAGGCTCATCTCTAAGCCACTAGACTCTCCATTAACATGAGAATGCCCTACAGAAATGTCAGGCATACTAAGGGGCTCAACCACTTTCTCTTTGCCTTTATGTGATATACTAATCACATTTGGAGGACTGGTATTATGACGCAGTCTGCCACTCCATGGTCTATCAACTGAACCACTAGATGAGGACTCTCCTGGTCCACTCAAAGACTGTGATTGTTGACTTGCATTATGTGCAACCACATTTCCACTCACATCAGCCCCAACAACTTCTTTTTCAGCAGCATACCAACTAATCATCTCATCAAAAACAACATCCCTGCTTACCCTCAACTCACATGTAGCAGGGTTGTAACACCTGTATCCCTTTTGCTCAAGGGAATACCAAATAAACACACATTTTTCAACTTTTGGATCCAGCTTAGTTCTCAGCTCATCTGGCACATGCACATATGCAATGCATCCAAAGACTTTCAGATGAGACAAATCAGGTTTTCTGCCAATAAACCTCTCCTCTGGAGTTACATCATGTATGGTTGCAGTCGGAGTCTTGTTCATGATGTAAACTGCTATACAAATAGCCTCAACCCAATAGCTATGCAGCATGTTCTTCTCTCCCATCAACGCTCGTGCAATCTCAGCAATGTGCCTGTTTTTCCACTCAACAACTCCATTTTGTTGCGGAGTGTATCTGCATGTAAACTGTCTCTGAATACCATTCTTCTGCAAAAATTCAGAGAACTCATTGGAGAAGTATTCTCCCCCTCCATCTGACCTTAGGCACTTTACATGTTTCCCTGTTTGCTTTTCAACCATAACACCTCACTCTTCTCCTTCATGAAGTATACCTACACTTTCCTTGTGTGGTCTCATCAATAAATATCACATATAATACCTGCAGCCTCCCATAAACATGGTCTTCGTAGGACCCCATACATCTGAATGCACAACAACAATTCATTATCCTCATTGTTTTTGCTTGAGGATGCATAGTTGTTTTGCTGCAATTTCCCATTTTACATGTCATCCTGCTTCTTATAACAATCTGCCTGCACATGTCCAGGCTTACCACAATAAAAGCATCCAGGTGTATCAATATACTACCTTTGCCAATTTCCATGCCTCTAAATTGGTCTCTTCCACTTGCGTGTTGTTGTTGTTGCGTGAATTCTGGGACTGTTGTTGCTGCTGTGGCCATAATTCTGATTACCTGTTCGGCCACCTCCTTGGCCGCGTCCAAGGCCTCCTCTACCTCGTCCTCTTCTTGAACTTATGTAGAAGGCCTGTTGCTCTGAACTATTTTTGTTTGTGGGTGAAGACTATTGGTCTTCACCCACCAAGTTCTTCTCTTCTATAATCAACATAGACTATTGGTCTTCACCACCAAGTTCTCTTCTATAATCAACATAGACACCAAAATCTCTTTCTTTAGAGTTCAACGAGTTTATCTTGTTGTGTTTGGATTAAGGAAATTTGGATTTTTTCTTTGTTGGCATTTATTTCTCTAGTTCCGTACTTTAGGTGATTTTTACAATCAACCTGATGGTTTACGGATGGACATATGTGACTCATCGAGACACTGATGACTGTCTATGTTGATATGGGTAACTCAGGACGTCAATTATTCCATATGCAGATGTGGGTATATCGGGGCACCGATGAATCCCTGGTTTCTGTTGTTATAATGCCATGTTTTCCTACTTTATTCCGAATGGTTTACAACGAGGAAGTTACTTTGAATGTGAATTGCTCTGATCATCTGTAGTAGTCTGATGGGTAAACAAAGCTTATGAATCAGATTGTAGAGTATATGCTTCATGCATATGTCTCTAAAAAATCATCATATTGGGAAAAATATCTTCCAATGATGGAATTTGCCTATAATAGTTTTAAATATACAGCTATTGGTTTTAGTCCGTGCTGCATACTTATGTATGGGTATCAACTCAGGGCACCTATTGATGTCGGTCTTAAGGACATCGAGCTTGATGCATCGAGGGATTTCTTACGAGATATGCAGGAAATACTGACCGAAGCTTGGTATTCTATCAAGAGTACTCAGGATAGAGTACGATTTTATACTGATGATAGGGGATGCTCATCTCGGTCGTTTGAACTAGGAGCGTTAGTTTATTTTAATGTTCCTAAAGATTCTCAGACTTTGTCAATAGAAAAATTCTTGAATTTATCTCCTAGATATTGTGGTCCATTTTCGAGTTATATATCGGATTGGCACGGTTGCGTTTGAACTTAAAACTACCTCCACATGTTAGAGTTCATCTAGTCTTTCATATCAATAGATTGAAAGGGAAATTGGGAGATGAGGATAACATAGTTACTCCTCAAGAACTCGCTGAAGTCGAAGATTTATCCTATGTTCCACATGAACTTGATAAGGTACTTGAATTCAGGGAAAGGAAACTTTGTAGTTGACTAATCCCCTGAGGTTAAATTTAGGTGGAAAGATAGGGAAATAGAGGATTCGACTTGGGAGTCAGTTGAGATTGTTCAGCGCAGTTCTTTTTCTTTTCATTGCAAGAGTGCAATGTATTGAGAGAGGGGAAGTATGTTATATGCACATTATGTGTGCATATTGTTGAGATATCGAGCTCATCTAGTGAGGCGATGGACACTGATGACCCGCCTGGGGGATAGGCCCCACACTTACACCACTGGCATGGTTGGTGAGATCATGGGTGATATGCGACCAGTGGGATGACAGGCTGTGTGACAGCCATTCTAGAGACTGGCATAATTATAGCATCAGCTCATTTAGTTGGGTTCACACTATAGAGAACCACCCTAGTATGTATTTGGTTAAGTACCTTTATATATTGTGTGTACTCTTATCTTTGTATATGGTGTGTTGAGTGTTATGTGAAGAAGAAGAAGATTTTCAGCCTCTCACCTTGTGTGTTGAGTGTTATGGTCTGTTGAGTGTTATGTGAAGAAGAAGAAGATTTTCAGCCTCTCACCTTATGTGTTCTCTTTTAGAGTTTTGTGAGTGTGTGTGTGCTTGAAAGAGCTCAAGCTCTCTTCTCCCCTGCATCTTTTCATGGTATCAGAGCCTGGTTCATGCTAAGGGCTGAGCTGCAAGCAAGAGAAGCACAGGAAGCGGTACGAGGGTAAGAGCTTCATCTACTCTTCCCTATTTATGTTGGCGACTACACCCTTGTCAGGAGCTCTACGGGAGCTCTACGGGAGGCATCGGCAAACGATCTCTGATTGAGCTTTCTTGTGGGGAGCTCTATGGGAGGCATCGGCAAACGATCTCTGATTAAGCTTTCTTCGCGGGAGTAAAGCTTTAGGGAAAATATATTGTCCTATCGAACAATCCTATTGGATAAAAATTTTCAGGCCGAAAACACGTTTCGGACACGTTAGGACCTCGTTTTTTTGGAAAGCAGGCGATTTCGAGTACTGCCGATAAGTCATCGATTCTATGCAAAACTTTGTTTTAAGAACTGTAGGAAGAAGACAGATTGGTTGTGCAGACATTGTGTGTGTTGCAAGGAGGTCAAACAATTGCTATTGGGTGTATGTATGCACATTGAGTGGTTGTGACATTTGAGTGTAGTACAGTACCGCTGCAAAAAATACAGCAGTTTATGCAGGACAAATCAGAGTGCTATTTCTGGTAAATTTGTGTATCTGGCAAGATGTCAAATGATGGCATAAACCAGATTGTTGCTTAGAAGCTTGACACAAGAACAATTTCCATGCTTGGAGGTTCAGGTTGACAAATTTCCTGATGGGAAAAGGTTACTGGGACTACATAGAAGGTGAGCATGAAGAGACACCGGAGATACCGGAGATCAATTCGACTGCTCTGCTCTGCAGATGTGAAAGAGTTCAAAGATTGGAACCAAGGAGCCAGAAAAGCTATGTATTGGCTCTCTATCAGTATACAGGACACCATGATTGGGCACATACAGGATGCTAAGTCCCCTAAGGAGGCATGGGACACCTTGGTAAAACTCTATGAAACAAATACCTAGGCACGAAAGATATAGTTGAAGAATGAACTTCATACTATGGAGAAAAAGAGTATGTCTCTGAATGACTATGCATTGAAGATCAAGGGTATTGTGGAATCCCTTGCATCTATTGGCGTTTCAGTAGATGAGGATGATAAGGTGGAATAATCAAAGAACATACCCCTAGGCCACATGAGCTGCTCATGTGAAAAGACACAAGACACTCATGTTGTAGTCATTCTTCACTATGACATGATAGTCTCCGTATCAAAGCTCTTTTCCATAAGCCCATGTACACGTTGGGGTTGAGGCACATAGGATTTGGGCATGGGCTAGTGTGGACATACTTTAGGATAAGTGGCTATATAAGTAGATAGCTAATGTACCTTTTGATAGCTTTTTGACATATTATACCCTTGACCTTTCTTGGAGCTATTATCTTCTTGTAAAAGCTTTCATAGATTTCTTCATAAACCTATGGGGCTACTCTAGGAATTGAGGAGCAACCTGTGTGGACTCGAGCCATTGAGTCTAGTTGTGAGGACTCCAACCATTGAGTTCTACCCTCACAAACTTCCCTTCACTATAGTCTTGACTCTCTATGTGAGCTTTCTATTTTTCACCTAGTTTTCCTACTCTTACTTCGATCAAGAAGATTTCTCTTGGCCGTGATCTTATTTTTTTGATTAGAGAGTGATTAAAATTAATATTTTTAAATAGGCCTTGAACGCACGTGATGTAGAGGATTTACATATAGTGACCCCCCCGAGATTACAGATTGGTGCAAAATTTTTAAAGTTTGCAAAGATTAATGTACAAAATCAAATCTTGGTGACAATGAGTATTCTTGATCTATACTTTCATTAATCTTGGTTATTTCTTGTAAGAAATTGGTTTCTTTAAGAGAAATTGTTACAATCTTAAAGAAAATAGTGGATATTGCTGAAAATTTATGTAAGAAGGAAAGATTATTGAATCTCAATGACAATAGTATAAGATTATGCCAATAGTTTGTTGATTAAGTGCCATTTAAACAGTTTCTTGATCAAGAAAATGACTAACAATAAGAATTAGTGCTAATTTAATGATTAGTAAATAAATTTGGTAGACTAGATAAATCAAAAGCATTTATTGATCAAGAAAGTGATTTACAATAATGTGATAACAACATCCTCATTAAATACATTTGAGTGAAATTATTGACTTAATCAATGAAGTTAAGTGGCAGTTTTATGATTGTTAGTGATTAAGATTAGTTAGAACATAATTTTAATCAAAGATCAATTGGCATCTTGGTGCATTGATCTAGAAGAGGATCTACATTGCCTTGACAAGCAATGATAGATGGCTCTCAGCAGGCAAGCAGGAGTCATTGTATGGATCAACAATGTTTGAGATATTGCTATTTGTGGATAGAAAGGTTGATGATGTAGTGGAGCCATAGAAGGTGTTGTTCCTCAAGCTATCAAAAGAGAAGTTATCTCAGGCCATGGAGGTTTTCGAGTACCTTAATTAAGGCTTTTGAAAAGTTATTTCTGGACTGGAGCCTTGGCTATCTAGGAAAGGACTCTAAGGTTCTAGACTCTAGCAAAGAGACAACTACTGCATTTTCCCAACCTTCCCTTCATTGCATTAGTGTCAAATGATGATGATGATGTGAACTCACACCATGGCGATCAAATGAAGGGTAAAAGTAGTAGGAATAACCCATGGTCGCATATGTGAACACTACCCCTAAAGTGTACACCCCAAAACATGATGCACAACGCGTATGAAAAATACTAACAATGCATAGAGAACTCACGTTGCATGTGAACAAGCCCACACAATGCACTAATGTGCGTGAATAAGCCCACAATAAAACACAAGCCGTGTGAAAACCCTCTACAATATTTTCAACATGTGTGAGCACATTTCAATGCTTAAAACACATGAACAATGCTCTTAATACACCCAAGTGAAACTAAAACCACCACATCACAACTATGGTGTGTGTTTAAACACCTCACACAATCACCACATATGCGCCCACATCACAATGTATGTGAAATCTCAACATAGCATATGAATAGTTGAAATAGGGACACATCATAATCACCGCATATACGCCCACATCACAATGTATGTGAAACCTCAACGTAGCATATGAATGGTTGAACTAGTGTGAAGGGGTCAAAGTGTACATGGTACCACGGCCTTGAAGAAAGTGCAATAGCATTGTTGTCCATGTGTTACATTGCTATCAAATCATTCATCTTCGTCCTCAAAAAATCTTCTCTTATCAAGGTGACATCCCTAACATAGGAAAAGGAGATCAAAAGGAGAACTTGTGAGCTTGCAAAACAAACAAAACACAACATGTTAGCAATTTTGAAAGACCACACACACACACACATACACACCACAACCACACACACAAAATTAGAAGCAAGAGTTGAGGGTAGGGCTTAGGTTCATTCCTAAGGGATGGGGGGAGGTGAGAGGAGAGAATACCAAAGAAATAACCTTATGTTTTGCAACCTGCAAAAATGTGAAAATGCAATAAGTGACTCGGCACAATTATGTTGAAAATCCCTAAGTCAAAATATATCCGTTGATAAAACAATCGAAAAAGCATCAAAAATACTTTTTTAATATTTTGATGCTTATTTCAACTCTCACTAACTATCACTTCTACATGCAAATTCTCATTCAAAATTTGAACTTTTTGGTGGCCTGAACCTTTCCATTTAAAATTAGAATATACCGATTAGGCCATGCATGAAATATGAAAGAGGCTCCACCTCCCCCTCATTTCAACCCACATTTTCATGTGTATTCAACATACATGGAGCTCGTGTGAGTGCTATGAACATTTCAAATTTTGTCAATTTAGAGGAAAAAACATTGTGCCCATGCAGTCATTATAAGTACCAAGTCAATGGGGGATGTTTGTGAGCATTTTCTAGCGAGCTCTTTTTGGAAATCAGACAAGCGGATTCCCAAAAGATACCCTCCTCCCTCCATGGAGAGAGGAGTGAAGACAGTTGGAGAGAGTTTCATGACAATGATTTGAGAGGAGGAGGGCGATAGAGAGCCAAAGGGAGTGAAAATAGAAAAACATGACAACATCACATCCTCTACATCGAGATTATTACTTCAAACTAAAAATAAAACCAAGTTCATTCACGCACAACTTCTAAATACATAAATGTGAAAACCATCATCTTTACTACTATAGGCCTCGCTTGTCCTTCGGGGTGCAGGCACAAAGTAAGTGAACGGTGTTTGTACCCTTCATCACTTCCTCTCGAAAGACACGCTCAGACAATTCATTAATAACCATGGGCTCGTCATATTGCAATGAAGCCCACCACTTTGGCCTTCACTTATGAAATAGAATCATCGTTACTAAGAAGTGGAAAGGATATGAGACCTTTCCATGCTTGTGCACCATCTATGGTCTTCTTGTTGATCTCCACATTGGTGACCTCCCTCGGGATACGTGCAGCAACAACTTTGATGCTAATATTGATAAGGCCATCACAAACAAAACAAAGAAGGGTTTAGATTGGTGTACTCTACTAATAAGGCTTGGTGGCAATGGCGATTAACAAAGTGCTTTGGAGCTTACCTCTATATTTATAGTAGTGGGAGAGGTGTATACTTTTACAACTTAAAAAAAATGTATCTTTTTTAATGTCAATGATAAAGGCATATTTCCTCAAATTTCCACACCATAATAATATAGGAATCTTTTGAACTTTTTTTGGCCTTCACCCTCTCTCTTCTCTTTCTTTATCGTCGTTTTCCTCTCATTTCGGTAGGATTCCAAACCATTGCATGTTTGTATTGTGAATACCATTCATCAATACATGACAACATTCCACAGTACCAAACCTACTTCAAAATGCACAACCCATAGCGAGAAGGGGAAGAGGGAGGGAGAAAGATATTGCACAATTGAACCATCTACAATGAGGTTACTTCCACAAAGGTTACATAGGTTCCAAAATACTACATTTCAACTGATAATCCATGCATTCAATTATCTAAATTAGGGTAGGTTCTCCTATGAGACAAGACATTGTAAAGCTCAAGGTCTGATAGGATAGGGTGACGTTCTAGCTTAAGCCTAGCACACGCAAATAAATGAAGTACATGTGCTTGCATGCAAGATACGGTTTCTTGTTGGATTTCCTATCTCTGCAAAATCTAGACACATACAACACAGTTTGTCTTTCCCACATGTGCATCATCCCCTTGGGATTCGATCTTGAAAACTTCATACAAGTGTGCTCCAATCTTTGCACTTCTTCTACCACCAAGGCTTTCATTTTCAAAGCGGCCTTTATTTTTTTGGCAGCTTCCTCTCATATCGACGTGCAGTACTTGACTCTTATGCCATTTCGCGTGCCTAAACCACCAGCCTCTATGTTAGTAGTGGACTCATATGGCGATTCTTTGGAAGTTGCAGTTGAAGTCCCAGTGCTACTACTCGATGGGGTGGGCATAACACCTTCTATATTCTTTCTCTCCACATGATATCCACCTTCCCATAATAAATGCACCTCCTCGTCTGTGAGGTTAGTTCCTTTAGCAACTGGCCATATCTTGGGTGGTCGATTGGGCTTTGGGTCTATGTTGGTGTGTCCACAATATAGCAATGAAGCATGTTGTCAGGGTAGAACCACATCTATTGTCTAATGAGACCATTAGGCTACTTGCGATAGCCTTCAAAAGATGGTGTAGACACACCCTTCATAGATTCAGCTGTGTTGCCCACACCTCTTACCCCCATGAGGCGTTCCGCTGCATGTGACCTTGCTGCCCGAATGCATGTCCTTCAAATTGCCCACATTGCTTCATTCACCTTGTGCTCAATGACACTACACTCTGATTTCGTTATTCTTTCTGGAGTACTGCTCTTGTATCATGCTCCTTAAAAATATCTTCCGTGGCCTCCTAGTATACCTGTGGTCTCATACATGTGCACTGTACTCTGGTCGATGCATGGCCTCATCATCAATATCAATGACCATAACGGGTGGTCTCTTGTGGCATGCATTTTCTTTTTCACCAGTGAGAGGAGTACGTGCCTTATATATTATTTTCTTGAGAAGGTTAGTTAAAGGGGATGCTATCTGAGCATACCTAGGTATAAAGATCCTATACCATCCGATTAATCCTAGGAATCCTCTGACTTCCTTTATTGTCTTGGGTTCCGGCCATTCTACGACTGCTTGGATCTTTGCGGGGGCAGGAGAAATCTCATCTTTTGACATTATGAATCCCAAGTATTCCACCTGGTCTCAACAGAGAAAGAACACTTGCTCTTTTTTGCAAAGAGTTGGTGTTTCCTTAGGATTTCTAGGATCTTGCGCACATGATCTTCATGATCTACAACATTCTTTGAGTATACTAAGATATCGTCAAAGAAAACAAGAACAAAATCATCCAAGTATTCTCTGAGAATATCTTGCATAAGATGATTAAATGTCGCCTGGGCATTAGTCAATCCAAACGGCATGACTGTGAACTCATAATGCCCATAGCGAGTATTGAATGTTGTCTTTGGGATGTCCTGCTCCTTGATTCTGATCTGGTAGTACCCGGATTTGAGATCTATCTTTGTGAACATTTGGGTCCCACTTAACCGATCCAGAAGTTCATCAATCCTGCGAATAGGATACTTATTCTTAATTGTTAATTGATTAATCCTCTGTAGTCTCCTCTGTAGTCAATACAAAGTCTTAATGTTCCATCTTTCTTCTTTTGAAAGAGAATGGGCGCACCCCAAGGTGAGACACTGGGTCTGATGAATCCATGCTCTAACAGTTGTCTCTTAACTGCTCCTTAAGTTCTACAGCTTCATGGACTAGCATTTTGTATGCACGCTCAGCCACCACTGGGGCTGAGCTCTGGGGGTTAATTCGATCTTGTGATCTACTTCACGAGATGGAGGCATCTCAGTCAGCTCTTCAGGAAACACATCTGCATACTCACTTAACCACTCTGGTTCTTTAGCCTTATGTTCTGGAACCTGCAAAAACATGAAAACGCAATAAGTGACTTGGCACAATTATGATAAAAATCCCTAAAGTCAAAATATATCCATCGATAAAACAGTCAAAAAAGCATCGAAAATATGTTTTTTATATTTCAACACTTATTTTAATGCTTATTTTGACTCTTGCTAACTTTCACTTCTACATGCAAATTCTCATTCAAAATTTAAACTTTTTGGCTGCCCGGCATCTTTTCGTTTAAAATTAGAATATACTGACTAGGCCATGCATGAAATATGAAAGAGACTCCACCTCCCCCTCATTTCAACCCACATTTTCATGTGTATTCAACATACATGGAGCCCGTGTGAGCGCTATGAACATTTTAAATTTCATCAATTTATAGGAAAAAACATTGTGCCCATGTAGTTACAAATTTCATCAATTTATAGGAAAATCCCAAGTGGTGGTATGTCATACAAATTACTCAGTCAAGAATTAAATTTTAAAATACGAAGGTTGAGAAGCTCATGGTGGAACAAGTTGGTGGAAGTAGAGATCAAGATGTTGATGAAGTAGGAGAACATGAGATACCACCAATTACCAGTTCCCACATCCAAGATGATGAGGCAAATGTATTAAAAGATGCTAGTGATGTCGAGGATGCTTATTCCATTATTCGAATAGACCTTTTTATATGGATCTTCACATAGAGTCATTGGCATGTATGGATTTTATCTAAGACATACTCAATGAGGGACAGTCCTAACTAGTTGTCACACCAGTACATTTGTTTCATTACTATATAATCGTATAGTCACCAATATGTTTATTTAATTACTATATAACTATATAGTCACCAATATATTTATTTCATAATATATAATTGTATAGTCACCCCAATATATTTATTTAATTACTATATCACTATATAGTAACCAATATATTTATTTCATTACTATATAACTGAATAGCGAATATATTTAATTCATTTCTATATAGCTATATAGTCACCAATATATCTATTTAATTACTATATTACTAGTCACCCCCAATACATTTATTTCATTACTATATAAATGTATAGTCACCAATATATTTATTTAATTAGTCACCAATACATTTGTTTTATTACTATGTACTTGTTCATAATTATTAGCTTAAAAAAATTAAGTAGAATCTGCATAATAATAATTGTATTGCTTGCAACATTATTCTCTTCTCTCTCTACTCTCGAGTTTGGGAGATTATTCTAGGGGTTTCTAGTTATGCTCTCAAGTTTAGGGGATTATCCTAGGGTTTTGTGGCTAAACCCGTATCTATATATGCACCTAGCTAGCGGGCTAGGCCCCACATGTATGATTGTGTGTATAACCATGTTTGTGTCATAAATTAAATTGATACCAAGATGATTGAATTTTGATTCAAAACATCCAAAATTTATAAGCATCCCAATGTTCCATCACCATGACTTACCCATCAAAAATCAAATGCCTATGTGTGAATAATGTGGTCCCTAAACTAAGTACATAGAGCTTTGTGGTAGCCATAAAAAATCAATACTAGCTGGAGCAAGCAAAGGAGTAAAGTTTATTAGAGGATTCTCGATACAACCATAACGTGCCAATGTTCCATCATGACTTACCCCATCAAAAATCAAATGCCTATGTGTGAATAATGTGTCCCTAAACTAAATATATAGAGCTTTATATGGTAGACATAAAAAAACAATACTAGCTAAGTATATAGAGCTTTATATGGTAGACATAAAAAAACAATACCAGCTAGAGCAATCAAAGGAGTAGAGATTATAAGAGGACTCTCGATACAACCATAACATTAGGGCCAAAAACGGCTAGAAAAGGGTTGTTTGTTAATCTAAGGATTAAGAAAATATCCAATTGTGAATTGACACGTATATAAAAGTATGGCATTCTTGTCTCCTCTAAATGTCTTCTTAACGGTTCTATTTTAGTGGCGAACGGCTAAAACGGCTTAATTTAGACGTTTACGATGGCTAACATTAAAGTTTGGGTCCAAAATAGTGACATCTTGTTCCATTTTATATTTCAAAAAATCAAGGAGGAAGATACGAAATCTTCTCTTTTCAAGCTCTGAAAACAACGCTATTAATGACAAATCACCAAATTTTTTTAAACGTCTACTTTCCACCTTCCCTCCATTTTGGTATGGCTCATTCCCTTTTCCACCTTCCCTCCATTTTGGCATATGGCTTATTCTCCTTTCTTTGCATTTTCAAAAGACTCACTATTTTTCTCTCATCTGTGAGCTTCTATGGCATCCTCACGTCATCCTTCTCATAATATAACTTCTTGTGATTTTCATAACACCAGAGAGGATGGTGTTTGGAAACCCATGTCTTTTCGTGTGAATGATTGTGTAACAATGCTTTCCTCTTGCAAAGGTGCCCACAGGGTGAAAAGAACCAAGCGAAATGAAGTGAAATCCCATTGGAAAGGTCGTGTTCTTGCCTTCAAAGTGACTGACAATGGCTGGCTTGCAAAAGTTCAACATGTCTACATGGCCAAAGACATGGTGTTGAACTTGGATGAACATCCAATTCTCCATTCTTACTGTAGTTTAACAAAACTTTATCTATTTGATACAACATAATATTTCTCCTTCTGATATATTTGTTGTTTGTTTAATTTCAGTTATCTTTCCATCAACAGCTATGGAGTGGCAGCCTGTTGAGAGCTTAAGTGGCACATTCAAAGCAATTCACAAGGGGATTGCAGATGTAATGTATGCAAACAAACCACCTTCATTTTACAAATCAGTGGATATATTTGTGTATTTTGCAGAATACAGGGTTCCATCAAGAGAAGGTGTTCATGGAGAATTATATGACATACCTATTCCCACATTAATGTCACTCGAATGGGAAGTTCCTGATCCAAATACCATAACAAGCTTCAAATCCAAAATCAAAGATGATATTCTTAAAGCTATGTCTCCTGGAAGGATTTCAAGAAGGATAAAAATTCAATGGTTCTTGCCTATACATGTCTTCGTGGCATGTTTCAATACAATGGAATTGGAGAGGACAAGAACAATGTGGCTTAATAGAAGACTATCTACGACTGATCTGGACACTGTACTTGGAGAAGGATGGAGTACCAAGGAAACTTTTCAATATCAGTTGTAGAGTAAGCCCAAATTCTACGTCTATCTCATACCAACTATGTCGTCAATCCCTAGTTTTGGGCTATGACTATAGGAGATGGAAAAGCAAGCTTGGTAGTTGGGTCCCTTTGGATTCTGAAGAGAATTGTCCAGAGTTTAAATTTAACATCATAGTCCATCCATTCATAGATCCTAGGAACCTTATAGTAACATCAAACTGGAGACTACAACATGTAAGAGAGTCGCTTGAGTTTCTGGACGAAACATCACCTGAATATAGATTCAAAGTAGATGATATTGTTGTCAGTACAAGGATGGATAGTGTAACCTCATGCATCACATGTCTTCCCCCAAAAAAAGTTGTATTTGAGCCACTTGCAAGGGCAAGTTTGTTAAGTTGAAAAGGATTTCTCCAATAATGTAATCAATATATTCTGCTAAATTTCATCTTGACTTCTTCACAAAAATGGTCAACATATTGTTCGTAACACAAAACAAGGTTTAACAGTTGAATATCAAATTGTTGATACTGAATTTAAGTACAGAATATAGTCCCAAAAAGGGTGTGTTCATATGGACAAAATGAACAAAACAAAAGCCAATTTGTGAAATCACTCAACAAAATCAACTTTTCTTTTGGCATGGGATGATCCTGGATCTTTACAGAATCTTTCTCTCTTCTGTTTGCTTCGATCAAATTTGGTTGATTGAGGTTCAAGTTCCGGTGTTTTGAGCTCTTGAGGTGTTGGAAAGGAAGACTTTGCAGTGGATTCCTCAACTGGTGGTAAGTTGGGCTCTTCTCTGAGATCTTTAGGTGTTGGCGAGGGAGATTTGGCAGTGGGGTCTGGTTTTGGAGAAGGTTCTTTGGAGGTTGGCTTTGGAGACTTGGCAGTCTTCTTGGGGAACATGAAAAAGAAATTGAATGGAGAGCCAACATTTGCCCTCTTACTTTCTTTGTTGGATGAACGACGCTTCTAAATTTTAAATTTCACTGGTGAGTGAAACGGAAGACCTTTAGTAGCACTCTTCTCTTTGACAGGGGTCTTCTCTTTGATTGGGGTTTTCTCTTTGACAGGGGTCTTCTCTTTGATAGGAGTCTTCTCTTTGATAGGAGTCTTCTCTTGAGCTGGTGAAGAGCTCTTCTCTTTGGCAAATTTCTTAATATGAGAAAGTCACTAAATGTATTGACCCAATCAATCAATGCTATCATTACATGAACTTACAGTAAGTGTTGCCATTCTAAATCTTGACTCAAGATATCTCCAAGCATTAGCAAGCACCATCCATCCACAGGATGTTGAGTCTTTCTGCAAAGGAACTTCCTGATTGTAGTACTTAAAATCTTCAAGTTTGTAGTCTTCATAGGTGGAACCGAGAAAACTCAAGATAAGTTTGGCAGCACTGCAAGCATAAAATATTGAGGGTCAACCAAACAATTGAAAACTTACAAAATATTGCTCTAGAACATAAACCATGGTAAAGTTGATTCTTACATTTTACTTCTCCCATGAATGGATGCTAAAGAATTCATAAAGATTACATCTCTATCCAATAGATTGAAGATAATAAGACTCCAATGGCCTCTATGATAAGATGAATACTGCAATTAGTTGTGAATATTGTAATGATGGACAAAAGATAATTGAGTGTGAGTCTTACACTTCAACATAAGGGTATACAATGTAATTGCATGTCAGCATATCAAAGTTTTTTAGAAAACTTACAAGATCCCCTTGCCTATTGAAAAGGCACTGTGTAACAAGGAGATCAAGAAAGTGTTGAAAATACAAGTGAATAGGGTGTGTGTGGGAACAAGCTCTTGGATAGAGGCTGTAAAAGAAGATGAGTAAATGTGAAAGAACCTGTGAAAAGGTGAGAAGAATCTACTAGGAGAGAATAAAGGGTAGCATGAGAGAATTTAGGAGTGTGGAGTTATTCTGGGAGATATTCAGGGAAAAGAGAAGAGGTGGAGAGAATCGGGCAAAAGGTGGAGATATTCTGGGAGTGAATCATGGAGAAATCAGTGGGATTAGATGCTTGATGTAAACTCTATAAATTGAGGCATTTCCCTAATGAGAATTTGCTGGTTTTTGAGTATCCATGCCTACATTAATCTATTTGCTAATTACCTCCTAATTACGTCTTAATCATTTGCTAATCACTTTGTTAATGATGTTGATTCTAGTGTATGATCCACCATAGCTCATCATTATGCTCAAATTTCAACATGGTATCAGAGCCATGCCTAGAATCAATTAGGTTTATGAGCCCATTAGTAAATTAATTAGGATTAGTAGATAATTAGCAAAAAATCTAAATTTTTAGTTAGTTTTTCACTTCCCCCTTCACCCCTAGCCAGTGGAGGACTCCATTCTCCTTGCACACATAACATTAGGCTAAGCCCTTTTAGGTACTCATAGTAGACTCATAGGGCTACACACACCTCAAAGCTTGTGGCCCAATTCAGCGCAGAACGCCGGCGGGAGCTCGATTACTGGGCGCCATTTTTCTGAGGAATTTTTGCCATTGCTGCTTCATCAAGTCAAATCCTTCTAATTCCTCTTAGCCCAAGGGGTAATCAAGCATGCTCTACAAGCTGGTGAAGACAGAATTGAGTTTCATCAAGTCTACATTGAGATCCAAGCTCTTCATCAAATCTGCAGGTGACTTTGGTAAAACAGAGATTAAGCTTTCAATATTTGGTCAAATCTTGTGTTTCTTGGCTTAATCCTCTACTAGACTCATTGCTATTGATGCCTTTGAAAGCATTTGAGCTCATTGAAGTGGAAGGCACCAGATCTGGACTCCCCGCATACTTTGTTTTTTGCACACAAAACAGAGCATTAATTTGCTAATCAGTGATTAATCAGTGCTAATCACTATATTTTGGTGCAATTGAGGGTTCAAATTAACCATTAGGTATCTGATACAGATCCCTATAACTTTAGATTGCAAATCAGAGTTGGTTTGATACTCCAACCATCCCGTACAAATTGGTTACCCTTGATTTAATGTAATTTCTGGGAAAATTATGCTGATAAATTTGTGAAAATCATCATTTTGCATTTAACCCTTGGTTAATGCCTGTAAATCTCACTCAAATTCAAGATTATTCACAGCGAGAATTGCATTTGGAATGTGCATGAGAATGAATGCTATACGCATTATGTATTGGGCACATTGCATCAATGTAAAAATGGGAACAGACACTGCCCTTGTCCAGAATAAGGCAAGAGGTAAGACCTCCCGCATAGATTTGGGTTTGCATTGCATAATGACACAAGATGAACATCAAAATCCCAAAGGAACTGTCAGCAAAACATTGAAACATGTTGCTCACATGGAGCAAAATGACCTGACGGACGAGCTCATGGCCCCAGCCATGAAAGAAGAAGAATATCTCTTCCCAAGAAGAGGATCCACACCAAGGAGAAAAGCTGAAGAAAGACATGGACATGAGAAGAGAAGCTGCCACAAGAAGAGAAGCTGCCCCAAGAAGACTGAAAGAAGAGACAGACGCGTGGAGAGAAACTGCCACCACGACAAGAAGACTGAAGACAAGAGAAGATGTGAGGCTCCAATGAGTGAGGAGCCATGTGAAAATCTCTGAGAGAGAGAGAGAGAGAGACCCCACAACCCAATGTAACCTGCCCCAATAAAGTAAAACCACCTCTGAGCCACCGATGATGTAGGCCACGTGGTAGATGTATGTGTGAGCACTTTAGTCAAGGTCGCAGGCAACTATAGTAAGCCTTGGGAACATAGAGAGAGAGAGTGTCAAGGACTATGAGTTTAGGGACTCAAGGCACTGGTCGTCGCTCGCAGGCTATCAAGTAAGAGAGAAACTTGATATAAGGTCCAGGTGTGCTAAGATAACTTGAGGAGAGGAGTAGACACTGGTCGCGGACTATCAAGTAAGGGGAGGCAAACTTGGTATAGGGTCTAGGTGTGCTAGGATTATTCACTTGAGGGGAAGTGTTGAAAATACAAGTGAATAGGGTGTGTGTGGGAACAAGCTCTTGGATAGAGGCTGTAAAAGAAGATGAGTAAATGTGAAAGAACCTGTGAAAAGGTGAGAAGAATCTACTGGGAGAGAATAAAGGGTAGCATAAGAGAATTTAGGAGTGTGGAGTTATTCTGGGAGATATTCAGGTGGCTTTTCTTGTTTTTCATCGACATAGAGATCGGCTCTATTGCTTGATTTAGGGTATGGCCAAGTGATAGGGGAGGATCCGAAACCAAGCAATGAAGAAGGTCCGATTCGTTTGGACGAGCGTTATCGCTTGAATCCGGGACTACATGAAGGTGTTCACCTGCATTTTGGCTCTGAATAACTGAAGGAATGTCTGTATGTGAAAAGAGCCACTTCAATGTTTCATGACTCTCTACTGGCACATGAGCTGATCCAATCCACCATAGCTCCATTTCTGATTAAGTTTTGTGGTATGGAGAATCAAGCTTACCTTGACTATAGTCCAATGCTTTATTCATTAGGGATATAGAATTCTTTCCATTTTTTGACATTTTTGGATTTGAGCTTCATCTAATTTTATAACAAATACAAGTTTTCCTTCACAATCTATTTCTCGAATGTTGTAATATCTCACCATAAAAGATTGGACTTTTCTAATGTTCATCCAAATATTATTATAAACGTTGTATTCAAAAGACGATTTTTTTTTTGTCTCTCATATGGCATTGTTCCCTCAATATAGAAATACTCTCCGAAATGTTTGGAAATTTCCTCATTTAACAGAGTTCTATATTTTCCAACATTGTGAGGTCTAGGCAACCCAAAAGCTTTGATTTTGTAATACTTAAGGACCCTGAACCAGGTTTTAGAGATGGCTCTGTATCCCTTTCTACTCATACCCACTGTGTCACAAACTTCTTGCATTTGGGAAGGCTGGACCAATAAGTCTATATCTTTTAGTAGATGTTGAAAGACTAGTTTTTTTTTAGTTTGATTTTCAGGAAGTTTCAAAAGTTTCAAGATATCTGACCTATTCATAAGCTCATTCAAAAATCTTACCCTTTCCTAAGCATTAGACATGTCAAATCCTAGAAGGGTAGTAACATGATCTCTTACAAGTTTTAACCTTTTTTTCCTTTGTCCAGATCTCTCTGTCAAGTTAACTACATCCCGCATTCGTTTTACTCGTGCTCTTAACCCTATTGGAGTTTCTTTTAAGGTTTTTAATTGATCATTTTCTTGTTTCAAAGACACTATTTTGTTTTCAAGTTCTATAATTTTTGTTGCATTCAAAGATAAAGTATTTTGAAGATATGTAATATATTCTGCATGTGATTGAGATAGTCTTGAACTATAACCAAGTAAGCCATCCACCCCATCACCAACAAATCTAATCAAATCATGTGGTGTGTGAAAAGAAGGATACCTTCCTGTTCTGGGATCCGGTGGATATAGACTTCCATCTGTCCATAGGTCAATATGCTTCTTTCCTTCGTTGCGAAGATGTTGAGCTTCATTCGCACATGAAAGGGGTCTTTGGTAGACACTCCGTGTAGTTGCATACTCTTGGTTGAGCTTGATATTCAAATGAAACTTACAATTAGATGTATCACTCATTACTAACAGAGCTAAAAATATTAGCAGAGCTATTAGAAGATGAGAGACGCAGAAGAATGAGAATGAGATGTAGCTTGTGAAATTCTTAGAGAAGCAGAGGAGTGAAACTAAGAATAAGCTTGTGAAATTTTTTGGAGAATGGATGAGAGTGCATTCAGAGGGAATGGTCATTCAAAAGTAAGAGAAATAAGTATTTGCCACGAAGTCACTAAAAGAGGACAAATTTCGAGACGAGCCATTAAAGAGTAGCATGAAAACGATATATTTTTTTAGATTTTAAAATATGTACTTAGATACGTGTTCAATCACATAGATACGCTTTAAATATCCAAAACGGCCATATTTGGAGCCATTTTGACCGTCAACGTTCTACTAATTAGCAAGTTAGCGAATTCCTTACACAGCCCATTTTGAGACGTTTTTGGCCCTAATGACGTGCCATTGCATATATATCTCTCTCTCTATCTCATAGTGTGCCATTGGAAGAGTTTTTTTAAGAAAGCACCATCCTCTAATATGAGAGATATAGACATAGAGATATTTGCTTAAGAAAGAACCCTATAAGACTTTGTGCTCTGAATCTATGTATATATGCCGTCTTACGTATGGAGTTTATGCATAGTCTTATATATAGGACTATCTTCTTTGTTAACTCTAATGTTTTCTTATCTATTTTATTTTACTACTCTATGTAGTATAGCTAGTTGTATTTATGTCCCATTGTTTGTTTTTTCTTTACACAAGATTACCTTATTTTTCTTGCATAGATTACTATATATCATTGCTAGTTGTGCTCAATCCTTGTTGGTCACTCAGAAGAAGTCTTCACTCGCTCCTAGGTCACTCTCAAAGAAAGGAATCCTCTCAAAAAAATGGATGCACCATCAAAGCTAGAATCAAGTCAATGTCTACTTTAACAAGATGCATGGAAATACATGTGTACTTTTGAAAAGGAAATGAAAACTTATATTACATGATAGAAAAGCTATGATTTTTATTAAGTTCAAGGTCACCAAAAAAATCCATTTTTCAAACAATATTAAATCACGTATATGAAGCATTAGAAGAATTCGGAGCTCATTTTGGGGCTTTTTAGGTTTTGGAGAAAATGTCTCGCAACCAATCAGGAGAAGGCCAATGTAACGTAGAAAATCCACAAAAAAAGAGTGAAAAATAGAAAATAGAACAGTACTTTATGGCGGCAGAAGCGTGCGAGATGAATAGGGAGATTTGTTTTTGATTCTCTTCTCCAGCATGTCTCTATCATGAGATTTTAGTCCATCTTTGAGCGTAAGAGTCTGTTTGAAACTTCCCGCTCGCGACAATCCAATTTCCTTTCTTCTCAGACTTTCAAGGGACTATTCCATCTTCGACAAGCATCTCTCCTTGCCATAGCTTTGTTGTAATTTGCTCTCTTCAACATTTCACCTGTTGTGGATATCTTTTTGTTCTTTCTTTTAAGTCGATCTGCATTACTTAGAATGCTAGATTAATTGAAATCTAACATCATACTATCTTTCTTTTGTGTTGGTTTCTATTAGGGGTGTGTTAGATTCGTAGCCTGAGATAACACCCAGAAACAATGGACGCAGCATTAGAAAACGTTCGGTGGGTTTAGATGGTGAAGACTCTATTGATGTACGAAACATATCTTTGCCACGAAGGCCTATCACACAGATTTCAAGCATAGAGGTTTCCAATATTGTAACAGCAAATGCTAGTTGGAAAATGTTTGAAGTGGGAAAAGGAGCTTGGGTACTAATGCAACCCAAGAGGATCAGGAAGAAGAGCAAAAAGCAACAATCAACGAGTACTTTCCTGACATCCTGGAAAGGCAAAGTAAAAGGTTTTAGAGTGAAAGAAGGCAGAAGATGTGTAAAAGAGATTCTGGTGCAGCATGTTTATATGCATCGAGAACTTTAATTGCTAGAATATCCAGCTTATCTTCCACATCATAGACCAAATTGTAAACACATAATATAACTTAAATTATTTTCAAGGCACAATTGTTTCTCTCTTTATAACTAAGATGATCTTTCTGAATGTTTCAGATCTATATCCTTCATCATACGAGGAGTGGCAACCAGTGGAATGCATTTTAGGATTCTTCAATGTCGTACATGGCATGATAGGAGAGCTACAGTACAAAGGTAGATCTGTAAGAGACTTGGCTAAAGCGGGTATTTTTTTCTATGATCACTTCTACCAGCTATTGGACCATGCTCATTCTTATGGCATATTGCAAAGGCAAGATTTTTTGGAATGGAATATAATAGACTAGCCTGTTCTCGATGGAAGTATAATAGAGGCATATAGAGCCAAACTATATGCAAAAGTGCAGCATTCATTGAAACCAAATATTGCAACAAGAATAGTCAAAATCACAGTTTTTATGCCTGTCAATGTTTTCATAGATATTTTTCAAGAATATTCAATCAGAGTTTGTAAGACTATGTTTTCTTTTACAGCAAAAGGCTGTGATGACATTCCAAAATTTTTGGATGATGGCTCGGATAAAATTATGGCCAACACTATGTATTGTGAGGTTATCCATGACACAATCAATCTCAAGTACATGTTTGCCTCCCATAATTTTATTTTCTCGTTTTACTATAAATGAAGCAGGATGATAGGTACACAACTAGTACCAATGGAACAAGATGAGAGCTCTTCATATCTAGAAAATGATATTATTGATATAGATGTTCTCAAGAATGGCATTTTAATAGCCTCCGTCACACTTGATCACACTTGGAAGATACTACACACTCTCTCGATTACGGAATGACATTATAAACGAGGATGAAGGGAGTGTCTGCATGGGATTTTCATTCATTTTAAACAACAAAAAGGTAAACTAAGTTTCCTAAAGTACTCATTCAAGATTGGCAAATTTGTGTAGACATCTCATTTTCAAACTGTGATTTTGTTTCAGATACTGCAAAGAAGAGAAAGCAAGATACAATGCAGAGATATTGCAAGCAGAACAATTCAGATAGTTCAATCATCTTGAACTCAGGTACAATAGACAATTCATATATACTTTTAGAATTCTTAACATTTTCAAACCAAGAAGTGATCCATTGAGAAAAAGTAATTGCATTTATCTTTGCATTTACTGTTGTTGTTCTCAGATGTACAGAGGAGGGTATATCTATAGATGTACAAATAATCCTATATTTGGGTTTCTAGCTCAGGCTGAGCCTGGCTTTGGTCCAAGGACTCAGATAAAGGCTCCTTGTCGATATGGCTCTCCCTCGGCTTCTCCTTTTGCTCCTCAGTTACATCCGAAGACTTCATATTTCATGGGAGAGGCTCATCTTCCATTTTCATCTCCTCAGGCACTTTGGAAGGCTGCTCTTGAACTTTTGGAACCCATCAAGAATGTTATCATTTAGATTAAAAGACTTCAAATCATCTTTCTGCTCAGTAATCACTTCTACATCAATATTGGAAGGGGATATTGGCTGGTTTAGAATTGGAGGAGATGCAGGAATAGGAGAAGCAAGTCTTAGCAACCTCAAAATTGTATTGGCTCTGAAACTATAGACATAGTCAGAGCCAAAACTATCTTCTTGCATCTGCAATAAAGAAAATATTATTTTTAGAAACTGACTGCATTTATGTTAAAAAATTTGATGATTGTAAATATTTTGACTTACAAACTCAGGATGCTTCTCTCCAAAGTAGGAGTCCAACATGTATTTAGCTGCTATAAGTAATCTCCATCCACAAGAATATGGGTCTTTTTGTTGTGGTGTCTGTAAATAAATTATGAGAATATCAATAAAGATAAACAGTTCTCAATACAGAAGATAAAATAAGATTGGTGTTCTTCCACAAACCTGCAGTGCAACTGGTTCAATCAGGTTGAGTAAATTTGTATTTGGAGGACATAAGTCCATGGCATCAAAAAGTCTTTTCAAGCCACTACAGTACCAAAGGAAATGTGAGAACTATCAAATTTCTTTGATATTAGCATCCTCCATATTCCAAAGTTTCATGAGAATACATTAAGGATAAGACTTACAGGCCTAGCCCCTGGTGGGTACCCTGAAGAGAGTTAAATGTATAACATCTCTTTTGTTCAAGGTCAATGGAAACAAAACTCCAATGAGAGCTACAAAAAGAAGAATAATATAAGGACCAGAAAGATAAAGGAACCAAAAAAGCAAAGTACTGTGAAATCTAAAATCTATGTGTACTTACTTGGAGTGGTATGGTAGGAGGATGACATCAACTACTTCAAAATTGTAGTAATTGAACCATTTTGCAATGTCTGCACTGCTCTCTGTGTGATCTCTAAGCTTGAAAGAGATTCCTGGATCAGTGATGAAGATCCTCTGCATAACCCCAGGATGCAATTTGCTCTTGAACATGCTGCACAAGGAAAGACTCAAAGACTCAGTTTGAGATTGAAAAGGATTGATACTTTTGTAGAAAAATTAATCTTGGAAAACACGTACTAGAGAGTAGCTAGGATGAGAGTATCTATCAGGAACAACTTCCTCTGGGAAAGAGCTTTTATACAGTCTCTAGTGAGCCTGAACTCCAAATCAGCCATATCAAAATCAGTGGTCTCTAATTTTATTTTGATTTTGGGCCCCAATTCCAGAAGCCTCTCCTGTATCTTCAACTCCTTAACAAGTGTTTCTGACTCTAGGTCCGAAGATGAATCCTTCACTTGTTGTTTCATTAAATCCTCATAGGATGACTTCCCTCTAGTCTCATAGTTGTGTGTGACCTCTTCTATCTTCACCTCATCCTTAGATTGCTTCCTGCTTGGTGGTATTAATAAGATGTCTCTCATCTTAATATCATCCCAGTCTTCTGCATTCAGAATTTTATCATATCTGTACCTTACTCTCACTAACGTTTTAATATCCTTTTTCATTATTGTCACCCTATGTGCATGGGCAGCAACTAGCATGGTATCCTGGAAGAACTCTATGAGAAAATCCTCTACTGCCTCCTGTAGGGTGAGCAGGCCTGTCCTACACCACCTGAATTCGACACCCCAATAGTCACATACTTGCCTCACAAGTCTCTGGAACGGAGCCATGGGCATTGCGAAGCCTACAGCCTTTTGTGCCTTCTTGATCTCCCTGAGAACATTTGCTCCCTGATTGATTCTCTTCTTCTGGCTTATCTGGAGCATGTGCATGGGCTTGCCCTTCTTGGAGGACTTTGACCTCCCCTTTGAAGGACTTTGACCTCCAGCCAAAGGTTCATTGTACTATCTCATCACAAATATTCCATTTTATTTATGGTGATGTATTATGAAAGAATGGAATATCCTAAGAAAAGATTTTGCAATAAAATGCAATTTTCAGGGTTTTCGAAGCAAATACCCATCGAAATCGCGTTTCCCGACAGAAATGGATCCAACAACGAAATCTACATGCACTTCATTTTCTGAAAGGATTTTTTTTAGACTTGACTATTCATCAAATATATATATAAGGAATAAAATATAGGATTTCAGTTTAGAGGAGTGATACCTCTCAGATGGTGCAATCCTCTCAGAATGCCCTGTACTTGACCACGGTTGAGAGCTGGGGATATGATGACGGTATCTTTCAGTCGGAGAAGGAGATGCTGAATGTTATCCTTCATTCGGAGAACGCCTTTCTGTGGAGGAGATGTTGTACTGAACAGACATGTGAGGAGGGCAAGTATACTAGCACATTGTATACTTTATGCCTCGGAATTCATGCTTGCATGGCACGTGCCACCGTAAATGTCTCACGTGTGATCAACGGTACTTGCCACGTGCGTCATGATGATTTGTTCTCGGTTTTTGTGTAGATTCTTTTATCGTGTCCTTTTGCGTTCTCCTCCACACAACCATCTACTGACCAATTTCACCATCCCCTTCACTCAAGCACCTATCCAAAGCTATCCTCTTCAAGCGTTAGCCTCTTACCCTGCAATACCAAATAGACACAGAGATTCTGCTACAACCCTAAACCATACCTTTTCAAGGTCGTCCTGTATACACTTTTCTTAGGAGGGCATGGACAGAGGAAAAAGAGGTACTATTCTAATTGATCTCAATTATATATTATAGTGTTTTATTCTGTAACTTTTGTGTCGTCGTAACCCGATTTGTATTAGTTCCAATATGGAAAGGTTGTCTTGATGGAGAACGCGATATAGGATGGTTTTGCTTTAGGGGAACATAATATCGCGTTTTCTAGCAGATTCCTCACTACTTTCTTTTATGTCCTCTCCATTAATTACATATGCTAGTATATGAGTTCTAAGGCATACAAAGAATTTTTGCAATGAAACGCGATTTCAATGTTCTGGCTGCTGCAAAGACATGTCAAAATCGCATTTATATGAATGTGGATGTGTGGATGTGGAAATGGAGGTATGGATGTATGAATGTGGATGTGGATGTATGCATGTAGATGCGTATGTATGAATGTGAAATTGGATGTATGATGTGGACGTACGAACATGGATATGTATGTAGAATAATGAATATGAAGGTGTATGTGAGATAATGTGTAGTCTATATGAGTGAATGGATGAGAACGAGTACACATTGAATGGAATGTGGAATAAGTAATGTGGTCCGAGAGTGGATAATATGGAAAGACAAGAGTTCGTTATAGAAACTGTATTTTGTGACTGTTTGTAAATGACTGTTTTATGTCAAGAATGCTGGAGAAGCATTTTGACCGTCTTGAGGATTAAGGTCATGAAGACCGACCAAACTATTATGTAATTGTATGAGAATCGATTTCAATTGTCTGGCCAATACCGATTTATTATGTAATGGTTTTCTCTCTTCTCTCCGTGTATCTTTATGTGTGCATGTACAGTTTTGGATAATGCTCCAGCCAAGAGAACATTGGACTTGTCAAAATACTCTATCAAAGATGAGGAAAGTCCAGGTGAGCAATATTTGAATTTACTCCTCTCTATTTGAGAAAATATGAATTATTTTTTATTTCTGCTGTTGTATTTTGCATTACAACTAAGAAGCAAAGTACCAGTAGCAAAGGAGTAATCAAATCTGGTGAGCCAAAGAAGCTTTTGGAAGAGCAAAAGTCACCAGACCTACAGCTTTTTGAGTTTCTCCAAAAGTCCAATGCCCAAAAGGAGTATCCAACATTTCACAGGATGTTCAACACTCCTTTCAAATTGACTGACATTGTTGCTCGCACACAAGCACTTTTTGGAGGAACAGTTTGAGGTGTTTGGACAGATGACATCTGATGGAAGGATTGTGACTAAGGATGAAGCTTTTGTGCATATCAAGGACCTATGCCAAAGTGATAAGCTGAGGTATCAATTGAACAGGAGATTTGATGTTCTACCTTGCTGCTTCAAGGGTATCTGCAATCTCCACAAGAGGGGCTGGAGGATATTGGAGGAGAGCTTTGCATTTGCCATTTATTTACATTATGTTGAGCTTGGTGTTTCTGAAAAGTCTACTCAAGAACATGACTTGGAAGAATATGAGAAAAGGGAGGAGGAGTTGGCAAGTGAGCAGAGTGAAGAACTTCAAGATGAGGAGCAAATCATTAATCTAGAGGAGGAGAAGTCTGCTATTACAGCACTCAATCTTATATCTCTGAAATCAGAGACTTTAAGAGATGCAGTTACAGTGAATAAAATTGAGCTTGATAGTTCCAGTTATGCTGTTCCCATCCTTCCATCATTCAAGATAGAAGGTAGAGAATATGTTTTCCTAAATGACATATTGTGCATTTTCAATCTAAGAGAGGACTATGCACTTGGCCTCAGCTCAATCATGCAAGGTGGACAAGGAAGTAATGATAGATGATGATCCCTTGCTAGACCTAGAAGACAAGTTCAATCCTACATTGGAACTTTCTACGTGTTTTAAGGAGGCAAGTAATTTTCAAGAGGTGGATGATGAAGTCTTTAAAGAGGTACAAGCCTGTATGAATCTCACTGGAAGCTCAGCTCTGGCACATCATTCTGAGCAGACATCAGAACATAGTATCTCATTATTGTGGAAAGAGAACTTGCTTGAGCAGGATGAGAATATGAAGTAATGGCATCCTATTTGTGTACTTTTGTGATATTCAATCCCTGCTTTTGAGTTCTAGTGACCATTTAGGTAATCTGATAATATTGTCTACATGCAGTTAGATATTGAAGATGATACCTTCCTCTTGAGGTCCAAAGGAAGCAGAGTTGCTGGCTTGGGTAAACTGTCAAGTCTTTCCCATTTCCTTGCAGACTTATGTAATGCCAAATTGTTAATATACCATGGGACAATGAGCAACAATGGAGAAGCAATAATTCTTTTTTTCAAGTGTATGTCAGAGGCCCTGGGTGGCCATTCCCTTTCATGGTCTGCAGACAAAGTGATATTGATAGAGAAGAGGTCTGCCTTACATATCTTTGGTTATTATTCCGGAAAACAGTGCTCTAGAGCAGGATATTTTTTATCATATACTGCCTATGCGCTCGTTGCTGGTGTAAAGAATCCTCTCAGTCTCGAGCCTTATGGCAAGCACAAACTTATATGGAACTGAGAGCCAGCACTATTGGGATCACCAAAGAAATTGGAGGAAGGAGAAAGTGCTCGAGAACCAACCTCACCCAGAACAAGGAAGATCTCAAAGCACTGTGGTGTCATTGAAGAAAAAGAAGTCTCCAAGTAAAGTGAAAGGGAGGGTTCCCATTGGTAGACTTTGGGAGAAACCCTAAGGCCATTAGCTATAAGATGATTGTCATTGTATATTTAGCATAGAACAACAATTTATTTCTGCTGTATCTTTTGTATTCTGTATTTTCTATGCATCAAAATTTGAGAACTGTCTACCCCCTTTTCTTGTTGTATTTTGTGGACGTGATAAAAACCTTCGGGCCTTTACTCCACCAATGGATGGCTTGATAGGCACCTCTTTACCATTTGTAGATTTCTTAAGATCTTTTGTTATATGAACATCTCCACCATGTAGACCAATTTCTGATAATACCGCTTCCAATGATTGTATTGCCTCTTTTCTTTTCACCTCAAGGCGAAGTTTCCAGGCAAATCCAATATATAGAAAAACAAGTTTCTCAATAATTCTACACAATGCATGCAATGTGCAAATGTGAACATTGCATAATGGAATATCAAGAACTGCTTTAAAATTTGGATCTTCCTTGTCCCTATTGGGTGCTCTTCTCCACCATTTGAAATCCAAGACATGGGCTGGTTGTTTTACAATACAAGCAAGGAGATTTGGAGTTACCCCCTTTACTGATATTGTACATACACTTCAATGTCTTAAGATCACCTGCCATATGCCATTCTACTTGAAAATCACCTTTGCCTGGAACATGAAGATGACCCCCTAAAATTTGACTCCTTACAGTTGAGGGTATATCTGTCTGTTGAAAAACCCGGTTAAGTGTTTCATGGTCCTCTGTATTCACATGCCATTACAATAGAATGATATATGGTAGAAGTTCATTAAAAAATATACATGTATATTCAACAAATACTAACACCAAAATAAGAAAATCCATACCTCAAATGATCCCAACCACCATACATGTTTTTCTGATTGAACGCTAAAGTACTTTGAACTGGTCTTTGTGATTGATGGATCAAGTGCCCGATTCATCAAGGTAATAGTCACTCTTTCTATCTTCTTTTTCTTTACAATTTCACATTCATCAAGCTTAACAAACAAACTTTAAAACTCCTTTACATTCCTCAAATGTGATGTTATAAAACTCCACCATTCTTCTCTGTAATTGTTGTGGCTCCACAAAAATATTATTCAAAGGATCATATACAGTCCTTCCTTTGGCCCCTTCATATACATTTTTGATATGTAAATATTGTCCAATGAAGTCATCTATTTTCTGATTTAGAAGACCTCTTTTGGCATCACACTGCTCTGCTGGGGTGGATAACAATACACGTTTTATCCGATGATCTTTGAGAGTAGAAGAAACAATGTTAAAGATTGAAGCATATCCTTTTCTACTCACCCCACTCATATCTAGGGCTTCTTGAATTTTTTCGACATCAACTCTACTTTCTGATATAAACTTTTCGACAGCATCATGTTTCACCCTTTTGAACTTTTTTTCATCTATCAAGCTCTGCGCGACAACTTTAGAGACAACCTTTTATTTGCTTCACTGGAACAAGATTGGAATTTTCATTTACTTCACCAAGCCTTAAAATTTCCCTACAACAAGAAAGAAACAGATCTACAATTATACAATGAGACAATTATAACTCACCATTCGTTTAAACAATTTGGATGCTCATTAATGGAAGTTAACAATGAGATATCATCATACCTTGCTTTTTGAATTCTACGCTTACATCCTCCAGAGTCAGCCTTCAACTCTGCAATGTTCCGGATTTTTCTATTCCGTAGTCTCTCTCCTAATACAGTGCCTTTTCTCCTCGCTTTCAGTAGCATTGCCTTTGTCTTTTTATGTTCTTCCTTCTCATTTTCTAGAAGTTGCTTCAATGCCACACACTCTATCTTATCTTGCCTTCTGTTTGCCTCCTCTTGTAGATATAAATTCTTGTACATATTTGCATTAGCACATTGAGCTGCTCATGTTGGATAGATGCCTCCGTCACACCACAAGTCTATATGCTACAAACCTACTTTTCGCAACATGTCTCTTTGCTCAGTGCATAGATGCAAACTCTTTTGGTGCTTCAATATCGGTGCATACTGTTGTTCCAAGTCGACATGGAAATGATGAAGTCATTTCCTACTCGTTTCTCCTTTTGCCATGTTTCGCAACAATGCGATGTATTCTTTCTTACTATATATTATTTTGTTTGAGAGCTGAAAAAGGCGCTAAACATTTTTAAATTCGAAATGAGAGGGATTAGTTATGTAATACTGACAGAAGAATCGTTCATACGTGTGAGCCAAACCTTTGAAAAAGGTATCTTCTCAAAGCTTTTAATGATAAGACCTCGTTGTTTGTGAGCAACAGTATATTTATTACCTCAAACTGACGGTTTTGGACCTGTTGTGACTATTTTACGTAGTTTAAGAGCAAGATAAATAAGAAAATAGTGAATTTCTTACAAGGCCCCAAAATGAGCTCCGAATTCTTCTAATGCATAATGATGAGAAAATTACAAGCAGAAGAAGAAGATCATGGAATTAGTGCTCACATTACCCAGTTTGTAGTGTAATTTTATCGGTTCAAATTCAAAAAACCTGATTGAAATTCAACGTTACCTTTAATTTTTAAGGGATAAAATTTGTACATCTTAGTTATAAATCTCGACATTTGTATTAATTCTAGTGATTTTCAAGTCTAAATCCCAGTTAAGCCTAAGCATTGCCTTTATTTATAATTGTTGGGGTTACAATTCACACTTCTAGAGAGAACCAGGTCACATGGTGAGACTAGGTTTGAATCTTGGCAACAAGTTGAGGTTTCTACAAATTGGATAACGAGTGGTCACCTCTAGCACCTTAAGGTTTTTGGGTCTTGATGGCTAGACCAATTTGTGGAACACCTTGGTTAAGCGCGCTTGCACATTCCAAAACAATTGGGATGGGTGACCTCCCAGGAAGTGGGAGGATCCATATTTCCAACATGGTATAAGAGCCGAGGTTGTGATGTTGGAAGCTAAGACCTCAACCAAAGTGTGGCTTGAGGGGGGGTGTTGGGAGATGGAATCCACACTTCTAGAGAGAACCAACTTACGTGGTGAGACTGGGTTTGAACCTTGGCAAGTTTAGGTTTCTCTACAAATTGGATAACCGGAGGTCACCTAACACCTTAAGGTTTTGGGGTCTGGATGGCTAGACCAATTTGTGGAACACCTCAGTTAAGCGCGCTTGCGTAATCCACAACACAACTGGGATGGGTGACCTCCTGGGAAGTGGGAGGATCCATGTTTCCAACAATAATAAATCCCAACATTTGTATGATTTCTTGTGATTTTCAAGCCTAAATCCTGGTTAAGCCTAAGCACTACCTTTAATTTTAAGGGTTGGAAAAAACATTTTTAAACATTGAATGGAATCTCTATTGATCTAATAAAATAATGGAGTCTTTATGAATCTAATAAAATAATGGAGTCTTTATGAATCTAACAAGAGTGGCCCAAACCCGCCTTCGGTGGGTTGATTGCCCTCTATCTTTCTCTCTGGCTCTTTTTTATCTTTCCCCTTGTGATTGCCCTCCGGTGGGTTGATTGCCCTTCTCTCTGTCTTTCTCACTCACTCTTTTTTATTTTTCCCTTTTAAAATAAAACGAAAAACATTTGTTTAAACTAATTCTACTCTCTCTTGCCCCCTTTGTTTTCTGTGGGATTAAATTTTAATATTAATTTATTATTATTTTTATCGCATGAAATTCAATTTCATGTCGTGAAAAACTCCACTCGTAAACCAGACTTGACGTGGGATTAAAATTTAAATTTTTAATTATATATATATATATATTCGCATTAACTTCTATTTCATGTCGTGAAAAACTGTTCATGCATGAATTGGACTTCACGTGGGATTAAATTTTGATTTATTATTATTATTAATATTATTATTTTTATCGCATCGTGAACATTTGTTTCACGCCGTGAAAAACTCTTCACAGGTGAACCGGACTTCACGTGGGCTTAAATTTT
>NC_141049.1:19711430-19736430 GCF_041138505.1 Cibotium barometz | reverse complement strand
AAATATATATTGAATTAGATATTTATATATATACATACATACATGTATACATACACATATATATATATATTTATACATGTGTGTATTTTTATTTATATTTATACACACACATATATATGTGTGTGTCGTCTATATTTGTATATATATATATATATATATATGTATATGTATATATATATATATATGTATGTATATATATATATGTTTGTGTGTGTACACACACACACACACACACATGTATGTATGTATGTATGTATGTATGTATATAATATATCTATCTATACTATATATTATGTGCAAGTTTTTAGGAGGAAAGGAGACATGTGGAAATTGGAAGAGGGCCAACTTGCCAAGTGTTAGTGCTTTGCAGGGGAAAGACATATGGGGGAGGGGAAGAGCCACATGTTGGGTTAGAGGGAAGAGACAGAGAGAGAGAGAAAGAGAGGGAGAAAGAGAGAGGGGGGGTATATTAGGGAAGGAGAGAGAGAGAGAGAGAGAGAGAGAGAGAGAGAGAGAGATAGGAATAGGGGGAGCTAGAGAGGACTGTAGGGATATGTTGAGAGAAAAAATTAAATAAATAATATTAATGCAAATATATAAAGATATATAATAAATAAGTATAAAATATATACATAATACAAATATATATAATAGCAATATGTGTATTATTATATAATAATATATATATATATAATACATAAGTATAAATAATAAAATTAAAGATATGTATATATTAAGTATATTATAAATATAATATATAATATAATATAAATATATTATTAATAAATAAGACAAGTAAAAATATAATCATATAAATCAATATACATATAGTAAATATATAATAATAACATATTAATACTATTAAATATAAACACATTCACACATACATATGTACATGTACACAATCACACATGTACATGTGGAGGGTGTGTGTGTGTGAGAGAGAGAGAGAGAACGAGAGAGAGAGAGAGAGAGAGTTTCTATGTGTGTGAGGGAGTGTGTATGTGAGACGGGGTGTGAGAAAAGAGAGAGAGAAAGTGTATGTGCACTTGTATGTGTGAGAGAGGGTTGTGTGTGTGTATGTGACAAAGACATAGAGAAAATGCACATGAAAGAGACACACACAAATATGAATGTATGTGAGAGAGTCACACAGACACATTCACACATACACATATGCATAGATGCATATACAGGCAGGCAGTCACACACTTACACACGCACATACATATATACACGTAACACATATGCATAGATGCATATACACATAGGCAGGCAGTCACACACGCACATACATATATACACGTAACACATATGCAATGTGGACGCAAACAAAAACTTCATGCTGCACGGGTCCCGTACAAGTGCCAATGATGTGACAACATGAGAAATTAAAGAACGCATGTTGACTTGTGGTGTCGTTGACGGCGGGGCACTGGGCAGCGGCTCAAGCACGCACGGTTGGGCAAGCGGGTCAAGCACGCAAGGTTGGGCAAGCGGGCCAAGCACACAGCCACCGTAGATTAACGTAGTGGGTGGACTCAGAGCCCAGGGCAGCCTATAAAGCAAGCTGCGACGTAGTTGAGCAGCAAAACACCGCCTGTTTCGGTTTATCACAGTACATTGCAGACTCCAGAGCTCTCTCCTCTCTCTCTCTCTCTCTCTCTCTCTCTCTCTCTCTCTCTCTCTCACACACACACACACACACACACACAGAGCACACGTATGGAGCTCATCAAATCGACACTTGTCGTTCTTGCACTGGTAGTTCTAACTAGCTTCGTCCCAGCGGCTCTCTCTGATACTCAATACGTTGTGATCAACAACGCTGAAAATGAGGCCGGCGGGGTGAAGTTCGACCAGGTCATCGGCTCCAGCCAGGCCCAGGCCATCCTCGCCTCCGCCTCCCAATTCATCCAGAACGCCTTCTACGTCGGCTCGCCCAGCGTCCCGCAGAAGCAGGTCGACAAAGTGACCCTCTACGTGGACGACGTGCCCCAGAACGGAGCCGTCGCCATCACCGAAGGGGACGGCTCCTCTAATGGCTACGCCATCCACCTCCTCGAGAGCTACGTGGCCACCTACTCGGAGGGTGACGTGGCCACTGAGGTGAAAGGCGTGCTGTACCACGAGATGACGCACGTGTGGCAATGGAACGGGCAGGGCACGGCGGACGGCGGGCTCATAGAAGGGATGGCTGATTACATACGATTGACGGCCGGGCTGGCGCCCAGCCACTGGGGGTCTCCCGGAGAAGGCGACCGCTGGGACCAGGGCTACGATGTGACCGCCTACTTTCTGCAGTACTGCGAGGGCTTGCAGGCCGGCTTCGTGAGGAGCTTGAACGCCAAGCTGGCCACTGGCTGGGACGTGAGCTACTTCCAAGATCTGCTCGGGCAAACCGTCGACCAGCTGTGGCAAAGCTACAAGCAGAAATATGGCATGTAACGTGCTAGCTCAAACGTCACGTAGTATACTTTTAAGCCATGTATATGTATGGTTGCTATACTTGCTTCATCTAGAGTCTGATGATCGACAGCTATACTTGTTGGAATACAACAAATCAGTAGTCAACGTTAAGTGGGTGAGGTGTGTTTGGTAATTGAAGTGCGTACATCAAATCATTAGTCAAATTTAAAGTGGGCAAAGTGTGTGGTACGTGGAGCTGCTTTAACATGCATTTTCTTTGTATACTAGTGGCGAGACCCGTCTCAACAGATTGAGCTAAGCATTCCATTAAAAAAAGACAACTTCGTGAGGAGACAACCCATCCCCTATCCTCCCGACATGAGAGGTTTGGATACCATAGAGTAGGCCTTAAATTTGAAGAGAGTCATGGACATCTCTCTCTCTCTCTCCCTCTCTCTCTCTCTCTCTCTCTCTCTCATGTTTATACACGTACACAAAATCTCTTTGCATATATACATCTACACATACATGCATACTTTAGGAACTGGCACACATATTAACGTATATACATAGACACATACGTCTACAATGTCTATCCATATATATTTATGTACACACACCATATTAACGTATATACATAGACACATACGTCTACAATGTCTTACCGGCCTTAAGACTCGAACTTCAGATTGAGCCTTTGCTCTCCATGCTAGTGTACTCTGGCCTCAAGGATAGAAATTGAATTTGAGCCTTTACTCTCCATGCTAGTGCATCCCGGTCCTTTAAGGCTCGAGCTTCAGATTGAGCCTTTGCTCTCCATGCTAGTGCACCCTGGCCCCTTAAGGCTCGAACTTGAGGTTGAGCCTTTGTTCTCCATGCTAGTGTACACCGGTCTTAAGGCTCGAACTTGAGTTGGAGCCTTGGCTCTCAATGCTAGTGTACACGGGCCTTAAGGCTCGAACTTGAGTTGGAGCCTTGGCTCTCGATGCTAGTGTACATTGGCCTTAAGCCTCGAACTTCAGATTGAGCCTTTGTTCTCCATGCTAGTGTACTCTGGCTTTAAGGCTCGAACTTGAGTTTGAGCCTTTGCTCTCCATGCTAGTGCACCCCGGCCCCTTAAGGCTCGAACTTCAGATTGAGCCTTTGTTCTCCATGCTAGTGTACTCTGGCTTTAAGGCTCGAACTTGAGTTTGAGCCTTTGCTCTCCATGCTAGTGCACCCCGGCCCCTTAAGGCTCGAACTTCAGATTGAGCCTTTGCTCTCCATGCTAGTGCATCCCGGTCCCTTAAGGCTCGAACTCTAGTTTGAGCCTTTGCTCTCCATGCTAGTGCATCCCGGTCCCTTAAGGCTCGAACTTCAGATTGAGCCTTTGATCTCCATGCTAGTGCACCCCGGCTCCTTAAGGCTCGAACTTCAGATTGAGCCTTTGCTCTCCATGCTAGTGCATCCCGGTCCCTTAAGGCTCGAACTCCAGTTTGAGCCTTTGCTCTCCATGCTAGTGCATCCCGGTCCCTTAAGGCTCGAACTTCAGATTGAGCCTTTGCTCTCCATGCTAATGCACCCCGGCCCCTTAAGGCTTGAACTTAAGTTTGAGTCTTTGCTCTCCATGCTAGTGCACCTCGGCCTTAAGGCTCGAACTTGAGTTGGAGCCTTTGTTCTCCATGCTAGTGTACACCGGCTTTAAGGCTCGAACTAGAGTTGGAGCCTTGGCTCTCGATGCTCTAGTGTACACTGGCCTTAAGGCTCGAACATCAGATTGAGCCTTTGTTCTCCATGCTAGTGTACTCTGGCCTCTTAAGACTCCAACTTAAGTTCAAGTCTCCCATACATGGAACTTCGCCTTAAGGCTCAAACTTGAGTTTGAGCCTTGTCTCTCTATGCTAGCGTACCCCTAGCATATGAGTGCACAACTTGGATCTAGGCTCCAAGTCGAGCTTCTGTATAGATTAAGTAAATGCAAGTGAGGCTCTTGCTATTCAAGATAACTTTTTGTAGCATGCATTAAGTTTTTTAAGTTTGATAGGTTTTGATTTGATATGTAGCATTTAAATCCTTTTTTTTTTTGCTTCACAGGAATGGAAGCTAGCAGAGCGCCCGCTACCTCGCAACCACATGGTGCACCAATCTTTACTCTGGATGCTCTCGAAACAACAACTCAAGCTAAAAGTGTCACTCCTAGAATTAAGCTGGATAAAACCTTCGAATTGAGTAACAAAGAAGGAGTAAAATGGTTTGTGGATAGCTACGATGCTAGTGCAAACTTCAAAGGAGTCCTCCATTTGTTTTTGTCTCAAGGTGATACATCATATGGAGATATGGGGATTGTGGTAGGCGCTAAGGATGATGTGGATGCAAGAGAAAATCCATGCTTCACATGCACTGTATTGCCAGAAAGAGAAACTACAAAAGCAAATAAGTTTTGCTTATCATTGGAAACTTTTCACCCAGAAGACATGACTGGCAGTAAACTAGGAAAGGACAATTGTATTGTAAAGTTAGGATTGAAGATCATTGACTTTTCCAATCAAGAAGACTCAGGGGGGAGTGGAAAATGTGGAGGACCTGGTGAAAGCAGTGAGGCATGCAAAGAAGGCTTTGGATTCACGAAAAAAGTCCATACCTGAAAAGGAGACAACAACCACTCAAGTTAGGAAAATTGTGGAGAAAAAAGGCAGGGCCATAGTGAAGAGTGCACTTGAAGCATCTACAAATGCTGGTGCAACTTCTTCAAAACATAAAAAGGAGGGTGACAAAATAAAAATCCTTGATGTAAGCACAATAGCAGCTGAAGACATGGCAAGCTCTCAGGTGCAAGAAGAGGAGCAAGCACTTGCAAAGAAGAGAAAGGCAAAGCACTCTACAAAGGTTCAAGAAATCTCTTTAAAGAGGCAAAGGACAAAACCAGCAAGTGGTTCAAAGGAGATAGATGCGTCCGAGGACAAGCTAATGGAGGTTGAGACTCTAAACAAGGGCAGCAAAGCAATTATCTCATTAGAAATAAAGAAGGGATATTATCCCTTTGGTCTAAATGAGGTCTTCAGCATTGATGTGATGAAATGTTATCCTGCTCCTTCAAACTATGTGTATAGAAGGTTAAATAAGGATTGGGTTCGTATTTTGACCCAAGACTTTATTGAGGACCCAAAGCAAGAGGAGATACTTGCAGTTTTGATGCCCTGTAATCGTGCTACAAAACAACCCCTTGATAAACTCGCAAAAGAAGATATTCATAAAGTTGAATATTGGATTATCTCTGGTCAACACTCCATTAGTGCTGCAAAAAGCTTGCAAGCTCTAAATATGGCTAAAGTGACCCCTCCACTGCGTCAGCAATTCAGGTTCAGGAGATGTAAGATAATTGTAAATTGCCCGCCCAAGATTTCTCGTGACATTTCCAAGGATGCGAATTTATCTGTTGCAAAGTCAAATGCAAAAGGAGCCATTCCTCGATCAACTTCTACAAGCTCGAGCACAATGGCATGCAAACGGTCGTCCTAGTAAACCTTTGCATGGTGTCAATCAACCCAAGATGGACGAGTCTTGGAAGGTACTCTTTTGATTCTTTGCTATATCTTGGTAAATCATAGACCTACATTACTTCTTCTTTACTTCTTCATAGATCTATAGTTTTAAGTATAGCAGTAGCATAAGAAAGATGCATGTAAGGCTTCTTCTCAAACTACATAAACTTAATAGTTTGGCTTGAAATTGAACTTCAAGCCTCACCTCTCTGTGATGGTGTAGCACTTGCATATCTAATTATGGCTCGAACTTAAGTTGGAGCCTCACTTGCAAGTGCTAGATTTGCATACGGAGGTGATGCTCAAACCTAAGATCGAGCATCACGATTATATACTAGTTTAGCACTGCAAGTGAGGCTCAAACTCAAGTTTGAGCATAAGCTCCAAATGATTGAAAACCCATAGATGCATAATTCCTCCTAATATTTTGTGATATCTATAGTGAGGGGGCTAACTTCTTACTTTGCAACTTTGCAGGCCTTTGTGGAGACCACGGAGCACACATTACATAAGAACTTTGTCAAAAATGATTTACACTTGCTTCTATGTGATGATGATGTATGGCAGAACTAGGTTAAGATCATGAGGCTTTATGCAAAAGGCTTGATACCAAATACAAAGGGCGAAACTCAAACTAAAGGTCTTGATCAAAATCCCAGACTTCCAACTTTGAAGAGTGGGCAAATTCAGCAGGCACCAGGAACAGTCCAACTAGGCCCAACGTTGTTTAGGTGCATTTTAGGCCTTCAGAAGAGTGAAGTTTTGGACATTCAAACATCACTTCTTGACAAGATAATATTGCTTAAAAAGGGAAAGCAAACCCATCAAAGAATGGATATGGAGGAGATGGCTTGGAAGCTAAAAACAGATCGAGTTCTCAAAGATGCAATAACCACCTTCTATTTTGATCTGACTAGGGAAAAGATGACTTGGGAACAGGTGTGTGAGACATATAAGCTAGGGGAGTATGAGTATAATCAATTGAGGAGCTACAGCCAGTCCTTTGTTAGGGATGCTCTCAATCCTTCAAAAAAAAATCCTTCACTTTCAAAAAGTGTAGTAACTTTACTGAATCACCTATATAGAGCATCTATGGGTATTGTATCTCAACAAGAGTCTATTCCTTGGAAAATTAGGGGGGTGGGTTTTGATATGACAAAGATTATAGCCTTCTGTAGTGAAGAGCATGTACCATTTCAGCTGGCAATCATGGACCTACATGGTACAAAGGAGCAGCTCTCGTCAGAATTTTTCTCCAAGTTGGCACTTGCTTTGAACACACTAAACTCACAATATGAATATATTCTTGTGTGTTTTGTTGATTTCATCACCATAGGAATGCTTATCGAAGGGATTTCTAGCCAGTCAACAAAGGTGCACTATGAATTTGGTGTGATCCACATACAAAAAGATGATGCCTGGACATCTGGAACAGTTGAGATTGCAACTGTTATTCTTTTCATCAGCAAGGTTGACAAGTTTGAGGCCATTGATAAGGTTCTCACAAAAAAGGTATTCATCTCAGGATCTAGTGGCCAAAATAGAGAATTCATCGACAAAGGCTTTATTGATGGTCTCATCACAGGGTTTTGTCCTGAACAGAGCTATGTTGTAGAGATATATTGTGGTGGAGTTGTGCTAGAGGAGAGCTTGCTAAAGAAGAGACGATGTATTGCTTTATGCAAAGATGATTTGGAAGCAATGGCATTAGAATCAAAGTGCTCTGCTCTTTTAGATGGTCACCCGTCCTTGCAAGAGTGGTGTGGTGCAAGTGGCGGCACAAAAAAGCAAACACTAGATGATGCAGAAAAAGAGAACCTTCAAAATCTTCACATTGATGACCCACCAAGTACAGAGGACGAAGAGGAAGGTGATGATATTGACAACAAAAATGACACAGATGATGATAAAGAAGTTGGGGATGCTATAGACTTTGAAGATGCAGGGCAAAGGAATGAAGAGGACCAAGGGAATGATGCTCTATTCAATGAGGATGCCGAAGACAATTTTGAAGATATTGGAAGGCATGAAAATGATGATGAAGGTGGGAATGGTGATGATATATTGGATTCTGCAAAAGCCATGGAAGCTACAAATGTTGGGGTTGCTATGGCCGTTGATAAGATTGGGGATACAGATGTCAACAAGGCTTTCCATGCTCATAGCCCATCAAGCTCTCAACCAAAGAAAGGTAGAAAAGTGCATTGATAGTGCTTATTATGAATGTACAACGAATCATTGAAAGGAGCTTATCAACAACTAATATTAGCAAAGGTTTTGTTCAAAGTGTGGATTTGTTGAAATAATTATTTGTCTTTTGATTAATACATTAGCTTTTTTGGATTCACTTTTAACATTTTTCTATTAAAGTGAATATTTCTATTCTATTTATCCTTTATTTCATGCCAACGTCTAGTACAAATGATGATGCACACTTACTATTAAGAAATTACTCCATATCCTAGTGTAGCAGTGAGGCTCAAAATTAAGTTTGAGCCTAATACAAATGATGACACACACTTACTATTAAGAAATTACACTTACTCCATATCCTAGTGTAGCGGTGAGTCTCAAACTTAAGTTTCAACTGTACCTCCACTTATGTCCAACCTTGGGGATGTCTTCCAACACAAGGCACAATCTCAAGTTGAGCGATCTTTACGTTGCCCTTGTAAGTGAGGCTCAAACTCAAGTTTGACTCTTATGTTATGGTTCCTAATTCATTATGGTACATCAGTCGAAGTTTAGTAATCTAAGTTTGGATACAAAGTATATGTGTAGATATAAAAATGACTAGTATTGTATTAGCCTTGTTGTATTATTTAAATCCTAAACGTAATAGCATTTTATTTTAATCTTACAGATATATACAAAGAAGGGAAAGACAAAGATAACATTGCTCAACTAGAACATCATCATGAAAGCCCTACTAGAGAGATCAACTCTCATGATTTAAATGCTAGAAATAATGAAGACAACATGGTGGAGGTAGATCACATCAATGATTCAGCTTTGCAAACATCAAGGCCTTCAAGTGATAGGACTAAAGAGACTAAGGACATTCCTAATTTGCAAGTTAATGTTGAGGTTAGTGAGAATAAAGATAAAGTCAATGAAGAGCTTCAAGAGACTTCTGCAACCAAGGAGAGACAAGAAGAGATTGTTGAACAAATGGTGAGGCTACATATGCTACAAATAAAGGGAAAATAGTTGAAATCAAGGACTCTGTGGCAGAGGGTGTTGAAGAAATTGATGAGACTATACATGCTACGAATAAAGAGAGAATAGTTGAAATCAAGGACTCTGTGGTGGCAGAGGGTGCCAAGAAAACTAAAGGTATATCTTTTTCAATAGGATGTTATTTAAGATGATTTATTCAGCAATTTTGTGTGTTAAAAAGTATGTTTCTCAGCGAGAGTTGTTTTTGCAGGTATAGCTGCTTCTAACAATCACAAGTTAAGTACGCAAGAAATAGAGCAACGTGTTGAGGAGCTACGTTCCGATACACAAAAGAGTAGGCCTCTAGGAAGTTTATATTCTTTTGAGAGAGATGGAGATAGATTAGTATTTCAATCTTCACCAATCAATAGGGAAATGCAATCACGTCTAGGAGCCATCGTCATAGATGAATATGGGAGCATGAAACGAAAGTAAACTTGTGGATGTTTTGTTGTAATTAGCTCTCATTGATAATATAGGATCACTTGTTTTAATATTGTTAAGTATGTAAACACATTAAAGTGTTATCATTCTTCTGTATTGTATGCAGAAAATATTCCTCGTGCAATCACCATAAAGAAACATGCACTTATACTTGATCTTAATGGAGTTTTACTCAACAAGGAAGAGAAGAGGCATCCACAAACAAATTGTATTCGAATTGATATTGGTCGCACCACAGTTGTTATTCGCCCCGGGTGTTTTGAATTTTTGGATGAGATTTGCCAGTACTTTCATGTTGGTATTTGGTCCACCATGCTACACAAGAATGTTTGTGCCTATGTAAACACTCTTGAACAGTATGCACATAAGAAATATCATTTCTTTATGGTGTGGGGACAAGAAGAATGTTATATCCATAATCTTCGAAAAGTGTATAGGCCAGATAAGCCTACTATTGAGGCTATGTTTAAACCTTTACTCAAGGTTTGGAATCAGTTCCAAGATATTTGCAATAAGAAGAATACATTGCTTATTGATGATAGCCCTTTCAAGGGATGTGTTAATCCAAAAGACAACTGTCTCTTCCCTGAAAGTTTTCAAGGATGACTACGTACTGTGCAATGACCTTCTACCCTACCTTTTAAATCTAAATAATACAAATGACATTAGGTCTATTATTTTGCTTAATCGGCTAGGTCAATCTCCTATCACACATGGCCATAATTTATTTATCGATTTTCAAGATGTACTGGAAGAATGGCTCCAATTCACCTCCCTATTTTTGCGAGAAGAAGTGGAAAACTCATCTTCTGCATCTTCACACTTACCATTATATGGTGATAAGCTAAAGTATGTCCAATCAAGAGGGGAAAAAAGAGAAGTAGAATCTATAAGCAAGGATCTAGCAATGTTGGCATCCAAAGCTGGAGTACCATTACTATCCAAAGACCAGCTAAGCTTGTTAAAAGTGTGTTACAAAAGAAGGATTTTGAGTGATCAACACGCTATTGCTTATGCTACTCGCTTGGGATATGATCGTGGTCATCTCATAAGTGGAGTTGCAGCAAAAGCATACATATCAAGGCTACAAAAGGCTTACTTGAGCTTATGGGTAGGATAATGTCTGGTTTCATTAAACATTGAGTGACAGTATAATCAGATTCCAACCTAACCCAAACTAGTTATTGTTGTGCAGGTCGAAGGAAACCATTTCTGAGGTCTAAACGTGCAGTTTGAAGTATGAGATCTGTACAAATATCAAGACTACTTGGGTGCAGAATGTTTGGAGCCATTTTGTACCTAAAAGCCCATAAGATAGACTTAGGCTTTGGCCAAAACAATGTACTTAGATGGGTTTAATTTTTGGATTGTACGAGCCAAATCTTTACACTATTGTATCAAGAAATCAAATGCCTTCAAACTTACTGTCATTTGATTATCTCTTTTGTCAATATTTGCAATTCGATTGCAATAAAGATGTGTTTGTTTTTTATTGAATATATTGCCTTGTCAAGGTGTAAGGCTTTGAATATCATAATAATTTAATTTGGATAGACTCAATTATCTCAATAGTGAAAATCTTTTATACATCATATTCAATAAATTTGATGAAATTTAGCATTGACAATATACTCGCTCTTTTATTTTTTTGGTTGAGCTAATGAGGTATTGGAGCATTTGTCTATGAAGGTTTAAGACCATCCATATCATGGATGAATTTATGTTGTTGGCACATAATATATTTATTCAAAATTTTGAATGTACATTAACCAAACATTTTGTTTTCAACAGGATATGTTGAAGCATATAGCTTTGATTTCAAGTGTACAGAAAACTTACTATTGAGGTGGCACCAATCATTGGTGACTTATGTACCTAGAGGCAAAAGAGTTCCACCACCCCCAGATACAATAAGGAAACAAAGAAGAGTATTGATACTTGAACTCAGTGGTGTTTTACTTAAGACCATTGAGATGCAACATGGTGATGTATGTCCAGACTGGGCCAAACATATGCATCTTGTGGAAGAGAATACAAGTGTTTGGCATTTGATTCGCAAAGATGCATTCACTTTCCTTGATTTTTGTATGCAATGGTTTGAGGTATGGATCTGGAGTACTAATAGACTACAAAGGACTCGACGCATTCTTGAGTTGTGCTTTCCTCGGCACCATCAAAAGTTTAAGGTCGTAGCAGGGCATGCAGCATGTCAAAAGACGGATCTTCTTATTGGATATCGATTTGTATACCACAAAAACTTAGATGTAGCATGGAGAATTTTTCATGACCTGGATGGAAATAACACACTAATTTTTGATGATACCCTCTACAATGTAATGTGGAATATGCCCGGAACCTACTTGATTTTTCCAAAGATGTGGAATCAAAATATAGAGGAGCTTCAAAGTTTTTTGGAGACAACAATCAGCGCATGGTTACTTGGTTGGATTTATGCAAAGAACAAACGGGAGTATACTTGCAACACTTTAGTAAATGAAGCAGCTTATGATAGAGAAACTTTGTATGTATTGGAGCAATACATGAGAAAATGCTATGTTTGAGATACAATTTGTACTCAATTATTATCTTGACGAAGGATTTTTGTCTTCGGATAAATTGTAAACTTGAATGCAACAATCTCATTGAATGTAACAAGTGTTCTTTGGCATTATCATCCCATGTTTTTACTTCAATGTCCCTCAAATTTGAGCATATATACCATGATTTATAATCTTGATATAGTGTCTAAGATGGGTTTTTATCTGTGGATCAATCGTAAACTTAGCATATTGTTACTGTCATTGAGATTTACTTTTTGTTTTGTTGTTTCTAACACCACACCCTTTAGAGATCTCTCATTTTTAGGTTCCTTTTTATAATGATATTTAGAATTCTTTTGGCAAATTAAATAAACCCCATGTTTTTACTTCAATGTCTCAAAGTGGAGATAGTATTTAACATTATCTTCTTCATATGAAAGGTGTTGTATAATCTCAATTAAGTTTAGTGTCACGTATGTATCTATACAACTACAAACAAATACGCCACATAGTTGTGTCAAGATATAATCTATTGGCACAAAGAGTGCACCAACAAATAGATGTTAGCTCAAACTACACAAAAATACCGAGTTTCCAACCAATCCTATAAGAAATGGGACTCGAATAATTCCCAAAATTCCTAAATTTGTCTTCTAATCTAAAAAGAGAAATATATATGAAACAAGAGTTAACATTACCTTACAGCCTGTACTCGCTTCTTCATCCCTCCACTTCCAACTTTCATTTTCTCTATGTTGCAAAGTTACCTTCTTCTTATACGTGGCCCTAGTGTTGTGTCCTTTCTCCTTAAAGCATCAATCTTTTTCTCCAAGTCTTGAATTGTTTCTTTGTTAGCCATAAGCTTCTCTGCATACAACCCATTTAGTTTTTTTATTTCAGTGTTCTCTATCTGTAGAAAATCCCTCTGCTATTCTGCAACCATCACTTTTATTTCCAAGTGTTGGGCATAACCCAGCAAACCTTGTCTACCATCACCAGTGAAATGTAGTAGGTTTGTAATGTTGTAAAATGGAGGTGGTGCAGTTGTAAATGGATCCTTGGGATACATTGACCCATCAGTCCACAAGTCCAAATGACGCTCTCCATTATTCCTCCTTTGCTCTTTTTGCTTAACATAAAAAAAAACTCTTATTTCATTTCTTCAAAGGCTGGTACTCAGATTGTATGTCCACATGAAGATGATAAGTATCATATGTTCTTTTACATGCACCATTTCTACTACTTTTATTGAGAATTTGAGTGTCTCCATGTGTCCTTGAAGGTGGATTAATTGGAGTCCCCAAATTTGGATTAATGTTCTCATTTGTAAAGCTAGTATTTTTTGTCATCATAAAACATATTAAAGAATTGAAACAAGAGCTAACTCGATTAGTAAAGGACTTTTTTTTTAAGTTTCAGTAGAAAAACCCCCACGATCGAGATGATGATTAAAGCTTTCCTCGAATCTATTAAATGCATAACTACCTTAAATCTGTGAAACCTTGGATCTGACAAGTTTAACGTGCATCCAACAAAGAATGATGCCCCCATGATGAAACCTCATTGAAAGAATATGTATATTTTAATATATTTAAACCTACTATTATAATAGTAAAAAATGAGCCGAATTGTAAATTTGGATATATTTTAAACCTTTTTTTTTCTCTCTCTAAGCTGAGTTAGCACTTCTTACAAGGCCCAAAATTGAGTCCACATTTCTCCTAATGAGCATGTAAGGATGACGTATGGTATGTTGATTCAGGTGCTTCAAACCACATGACAAGTCATGGTGAGTGGTTCAAGGAAATGAAGAGTCTTGAAAGACCAAGTTTTGTTGAAACACGGAATGACACTGCTCATCTGATTGCCCATGTTGGAGTTGTGCCATTGTCTATGCAAGATGGTAACGTGAAGTACCTTGCAAATGTACTTCATGTTTTGAACATTACAAAGAATTTACTTTCAATTGGCCAGATGATTGATCAAGGTTTGCAGGTGCGATTTAATCCTAATGGTTGTTATGTAGAAGACTTTAAAGGTAAGTGTAAGTTGGTTGCAAAAGGCAATAGAGTGGGCAGAATGTTTACATTGAATATAAATATGCCTGAAGTGAATACTGTAATATTTGCAAATGGTTCAAGAGTTGTTGCAGATACATACATTTGGCATAAGAGAATTGGGCATGTAGATGTGAAAAGAATAAAGTCTATGTAGACTAAAGACATTGTGACAGGGCTGCCTAATTTTAAAGTTGAGGTATGCTGAACGTTTGTGAAGCATGTCAATTTAGAAAGCGAAAAAACATGTATTTGCACGTGACAAAAATGTGAGCAGGAATGTATTAGATGTTGTGCATTCAGATGTATGGGGTCCAGTAAAAATTATGTCTATGGGTGGCTGCAGATACTATGTAACATTCATTAATGACCACACGAGGAAAGTGTGGGTGTGCTTCATGAAGGAGAAGAGTAAAGTGCACTCATTTTTATAATTTCAGAGTGATGGGTGAAAAACAGACGGGAAATCATACAAAGTGCCTAAGGTCAGATGGAGAGGGAGAATACTTCTCCAATGAGTTTTTTGAATTCTCGTGAAGGTCAGATGGAGAGGGAGAATACTTCTCCAATGAGTTTTTTGAATTCTCGTGAAATAGTGACATTCACAGATAATTTTACATGTAGATACACTCTACAGGAAAATGGAGTTACTGAGTGGAAAAATAGGCATATTGCAGAGATAGCACGAGCATTGATGGCAAAGAAGGATATGCTGCATAGCTATTGGGCTGAGGCTTTCTACAACAGTTTATATCATGAACAAGACTCCTACTGCAACCATACATGATAAGAAGTTTACTGGGGCAGGAAACCTGATTTGTCTCACTTGAAAGTTTTTGGATGTATTGCATATGTGCATGTGCCAGCAGATGAGTTGCGTGTACTAAGTTAGATCCAAAAATAGAAAATTGTGTGTTTATTGGGTATTCTCTTGAGCAAAAGGAATAGAGATGTTATAATCCTGCTACACGTGAATTGAGGGTAAGTAGGGATGTTAAATTTGATGAGATGAGTAGCTGGTATGGTGCTGAAAAAGATGATGTTGGTCTGATGTAAGTGGAAATGTGGTTGCACAGAATGCAAGTTAACAATCACATTCATTGAGTAGACCAAGTGAATCCTCATCCAGCAGTTCTATTGATAGACCATGGAGTAGCAGGCTACATTATAATACGAGTCTTGAAAATTTAGTTGGTACATCACATAAAGGCAAAGAGAAAGTGGTTGAGCCCCTTGGTATGCCTGATATTTCTACAAGGCATTCTCTTGTTGATGGAGATTCGAGTGGCTCGGAGATGAGCCTTGATGATGAGCTTGGGATTCCAGCAATGAGGACACTTGGTGTGAAGAAGGCTATGGAAGCCATGAATGCAAAGTTATGAAGATCTAGAAGAGTCAAAAACCCTGTGCAGAGGTTGACTTATGATGGTTCTATGGCACATCACTATGCTTATTTGGCAAAATTTGTGGAGGTTGTAGAACCCACATGTTTTGATGAGGCTATAGAAAATGTGTGTTGGGAGAAAGCTATGGATGAGGAGATGGACACATTGTATCGAAATGAGACTTCTTGTAAGCTGTCAAGTGGTCCTTCTGATATAGGCACCCAAGAGGTGAAGCTTTCGTCTGAAGAGATTGAGGCAAATCGACAGGAGAAAGCCAGGAAGGATTGGAATCTAGCACGGATAGGCATCTATGATTGGGCTTTTTTTATGACAAGGTAGGCCGTATTTTTGCATTTTTTGTAGACCCAAGTGTAGAAATCCTTTTGGTAAGGAAGGTTCAATAAATATTCAAGTTAGTGCTTTGTCTGATCATGCTGAGACCAAAACGCATCAGTTTGCTGCATATAAGTGTGATCCTAATAAATTTTTGGTTTCTGATACTTTGGAAAGGAGTAAAGATAAAGCTAAATCAGCATCGCTTAGTTTGTTTTCTGGTGCATATCACGTGGCAAAGGAAGATCTCTCATTTTTTAAGTTTTCCAAAGTGTTGAAATTGCTAATTTTTAATGGTTCCTCTTCCCTTCCACGTGACGCTTATCATAATGATAAAGCTTGTGTAATGTTTTGTGCATTATATTAGTGAGTCCTTACTAAGGTCATAGCTAGAAAATCTAAAAAAGTCTCCATTTTTTAGCTTAATGCTAGATGAATTGATCGACATAGGCACAAATCAAAATTTGATTGTTTATGCATCATACCTAGAAAATTATCAGCCTGTGACAATGTTCTTGGGACTTTTGGAGTTATAAAGTAGCACATCATCTTGCTTGTATGACTCTTGCATAGATTTCATGGTGTGCAATATGGCTTGGATTTGAATAAGCTTATATGTTTTGGGTCTGATCGTGTATCATCAATGGTTGGGCATCATAATGGGTTAGCGACCCGCTTGAAAAGAGCTAATCCATTCATGACAATCATCCATTGTATTGCACATAGGACTAGTTTATGATTGGCTATGCTATAAAGGATTCTAGTATTGCACATAGGACTAGTTTATGATTGGCTATGCTATAAAGGATTCTAGAATTGCACAAGAAATTGATGATTTCTTGAATTCAATTGCTATACTCTTTTCTAAAAGTTCTGTCAAGAAAAAAGCTCTAGAAAGTCTACAAGATGAGTTTAATTATGCTATTTTGCACATGAGTTGCATCCACAAGGTAAGGTGGTTAAGTAGACAAATGGCTGTTAGAAATTGTGTCATGTGAGGCACTCTTGGAGTTTATGAGAATTGAAAAAGTTACTCTATTTTAGACGCTCTCAAGCTTTGAGTTTATGTACAATGTTCATTTTTTGGCTGATGTTCTAGATAGACTTGCAATTCTTAGCAAAGTATTTCAGCACACCTTTGTAGATGTGAGCTATGTTGTTGGAATCATTAAGACTGAGATAAATTCACTAGAGTCATATTTTTTTGTGGATCTTGTAATTGATGTGAATGCATGTACTAAAGATCAACATGAGTTTTCCATTATTCCAGAGTACGGGCTGTTGAGATATCGAGCTCCACTAGTGCTACGACGGACATTGATGTCCTGCCTGGGTGATAGCTTCCGCATCTACACCACTAGCATGGTTAGTGAGATTATGGGTGATATGCGGCCAGTGGGATGACAAGCTATGTGACAGCCATTTTGGATTATTAGAGACTGGCATAGATATAGTGCCAGCTCATTTAGTTAGGTTCACATTATGGACCGACCCTTGTATGTTGTAGTAGTTGAGTACTAACCCATATAGTGTGTACTCTTATCTTTATGTTATGTTGGTTGAGTAGAGAAGAAGAAGATAGAAAAAAATTCAGCTATCCATCTCTCTCTTGTGTCTTTCTCTCTCTTGTGTGTGTGTGTGTTTACTTTTTGCTAGGGTTTGAAGCTCTCCCTCTCCCCCACATTCTCTTTATGGTATCAGAACCTGGTTTGTGTGAGAGCTAAGGAGGCAAGAACAAGAAAGGAAGGAAGCAGTACTACATGGGTAAGAGCACCATCATCTCTTTCCCCTTCTTAGTTTAGGTACAACACTCCCTTAATAGCACACTGGGAGCTACACATCTCTGATTGAGGAGCTCTTTTACAAGAGTGGAGCTATAGGGCAAGTATACAATCTTATTGGATGAAATTTTTTGGCTAGAATCACGTTTTGGGTATGTTACAGGCCCCGTTTTGGCACTGTAGGGTTTCGAGAGTTTTCTGGAGTGGAAGTTTTGGTAAAGAACTGTTTCTACTTGAAATCTGGTTATTGCAGTACAACAGTGCATTTTGGAAGTGCAGACAGGGTTTGCATATGTATTGTTGATACTGAGTGTATGTACATGTACTCTGGTCACATTTGGTGACACACAGGCTGTGCTAAAGTACTACTGCTCAATAGTTACAGGAGATAATGCTGTATTACAGGTTGCATACAGAAGTTGTCTGTTTGTAGGTTATTTGATTGCTGTAGGAAAACATGTCTGACAGAATTAATGAGATTGTTAGTGAGAAGCTAAATAAGAATAACTTCCATGCTTGGAAGTTCAGAATGACCAATTTCCTAATGGGTAAAGGATTTTGGGATTATGTAGGAGACAATGAGGAGCCTTCAAAGTTATTTGAGGAGAATGCCACTCCTGCTGTTGCAAATATAAAGGCATTTAAGGATTGGAATGAGGGTGCAAGAAAAGTCATGTACTAGCTTTCAATTAGTGTCACAAACACTATGATAGGACATATATAGGATGCAAACACTCCAGCAATTGCATGGCAAAATCTGGTTCAAATGTTCCATACTAAGACAAAGGCAAGGAAGTTGTAGTTAAAGCAAGAGTTGCATACTGTGGAAAATAAAAGCATGTCCATCAATGAATATGCCTTAAAGATCAAGGGCATTGTTCAATCCCTTGGGTCTATCAATGTATCCATGGAGGATGATGATTTGGTGAGTGTCTGTCTAAATGGGCTTGGCAAAGAGTACAAGCCATTCAAGACCTCCATTGTAGTTAGGGAGAATATTCCCAACTTTCGGGACTTGATATCTATGCTAATCATAGAAGAAAAGGCTTTAGGTGAGGATTCTTCTTCACAAAGCAAGAACACATCGGAACAGGCCTTCTACTCTAGTTCAGACACAGAGGCCGTGGTTGAGGCCAAGGTGGTGGCCAACAAGGAAATTAGAATTATGGATAATAACAGTCCAATGATTCACAGCATGAATCATACATAGGTGGAAGAGGCCACTCTAGAGGTAGGGGGAGCCAAAGAGGCCGAGGTGATTGGCAAAGAAATCAAAATGCAAATAGCATAGCGTGCTATTACTATGGTAAACCAGGACACATGGCAGAGGACTGCTACAAAAAGCAGAACAACATTAAAAGTGGAAAGTTGCACAGCAAGGCAACTAGGCATCATCTAGCAAACATGGAGGTGATGAGACAAAAGTGAGCAGTTGTTTGTGATACAGCACATGCTTAGTTCCATAACAGGGGATGTGTCAGGATCTCAACATATATGGTATGTGGATTCTAGCACCTCTAACCACATGACCAGTCATGCTTAGTGGTTTAGAGATATACAAAAAATGGAAAAACTAGGTTATGTAGAAATAGGTGATGATACTGCGCATCCCATTGCGCATGTTGGTAGAGTTCCATTGTCTATACATAATGGCAAAATGAAGTACTTGGCTGATGTACTTCATGTTCTGAATATTACAAAGAGCCTGGTTTCTATTGGACAGATGGTTGAGCATCCTCAAGGATGTTTTGTGGAAGACTTCAAAAATAAGTGTCACTTGGTTGCAAAGGGTAACAGAAATGGCAGGATGTTTACTTTGGGTAAACATGCTTGACATAAAGGCAGCCATGTTTGCACATGGAACAAGTGTCATTGCAGATATTGACATATGGCACAAGCGCATTGGTCATGTCTATGTACAGCGATTGAAGTCTATGCATGCCCAAAATATTGTTGCAGGTTTGCCATTGCAGGTTTGCCAAAGTTTAAGGTTGACGATATGTATAAGGTATGTGAAGCATGCCAACTTGTTAAGCAGGCCAAACAGACTTTCCCACATGAAAAGCATGTCAGTGCATCGGATATCATACATTCAGATGTATGGGGACCAACCAAGAATGTAACAATTACAAGTTGCAGATACTATGTTACATTCATTGATGACCACACTAGGAAGTGTGGGTTTATTTCATGAATGAGAAAAGTGAGGTGTTTGCTCGCTTTCAAATATTTAAAGCCTTGGTCAAGAAGGAGAAAAGTGAGGTGTTTGCTCGCTTTCAGATATTTAAAGCCTTGGTCGAGAAGGAAAAAGGCATGCAAATAAAATGCCTAAGATTAGATGGCGGGGGAGAATATTTCTCCAATGAGTTCAATGATTTCCTAAGAAAGCAGGGAATCAAGAGGCAGTTTACGTGGAGGTACACTTCGCAATAGAATGGTGTTGTAGAAAGGAAAACCAGGCACATTGCAAAAGTGGCACGTGCCTTAATGGTGGCTGAAAAGAATATGCCACATTACTTTTGGGCAAAAGTAGTTAGCAACTGCTGCATACATTATGAACAAGAAACCCACTGCAGCTGTTCATGGTATGACTCCTCAAGAGAAGTTTACTGGCATAAGACTGGATGTGTCTCACTTGAAAGTGTTTGGTGTATTGCATATGTTCATGTTTCTGATGAAGTGAGAACAAAGTTGGATCCAAAGGTAGAGAAATGCATCTTCATTGGTTATGTTATGGAGCAAAAAGGTTATAGATGCTATAACCCTACCACTCGTGAGATGTGAGTAAGCAGAGATGTTTTCTTCAATGAGATGAGTAGCTGAGGTAGAGAAATGCATCTTCATTGGTTATGCTATGGAGCAAAAAGGTTATAGATGTTATAACCCTACCACTCATGAGATGCAAGTAAGCAGAGATGTTGTCTTCGATGAGATGAGTAGCTGGTATGCACCAGTAGTGAAGGAAACAGAAGATTCAAATGTTACACCACATATAGAGCAGCAATCACAAGTGCTGAGTGGACCTGGGGAGTCCTCAAGCAGTGGATCCAATGTTAGCCCATGGTTAGGCAGGTTGAGGAATGATGCAGGTACACATGCATCACAAAAGGGAAGGAAAAGGTAGATCAACCTTTTGTGCCTGATCTATCAGTAAGTCACTCATATGTGGATGGTGACTCTAGTGGCTCTAAGCACAGCCTTGATGAGGAGCTTGGCATTTCGCCTGTGGTTACTCCTGGTGTAAGGAGAACCAAGGCTATTTTGAGGACACCTGGCAGTGATCCAGGTGTAATCCCATTTTTAACCCCTTTTCAACTATACTCTGCACCCCTAGCTGGTGGAGGGGCTTGATCTCCCTCCAGCCTCAACATTAGCCCAAGATATTGTAGCCATAGCTAGCCATAACCCCCATGCATCAGCCCATCAAATCAAGTCAAATCGTTGCTGCCAGGAGCAGCCAAAAATCGTGAATCTGCAAGCACCTTTTTTTCTGAGTAAAACTGTAAAATTGCCTTCATGCCTTGGAATTGCAGCTAGCCCAAAGGGTTTTTGGGTGTGTTAAACATGCTAGTGATCTCATATTTGAGAAATTCTTCAAGGAGAAGTGGCATCAGGCTCTACATCAAATCTGCAAGTGACTTTGGTAAAACAAAGATTAAGCACTCAATGTTTGGTCAAATCTTTTGTTTCTTGGCTTGATCCTCTACTAGACTAATTGCTATTGATGCCCTTGAAAGGATCTGAGCTCATTTGAACTCTAAGGCACCAGATCTGACCTCCCCATACACTCTATTTTCTACACACAAAATAGGGATTATTTCACTAATCAATGATTAATTAGCACTAATCACTATATTTTGGTGCAATTGATGGTTTAAATTTACCATTGGTTATCTGATATAGATCTCTATCACTTTAGATTGCAATTTGGAGATGGTTTGATATCCCAACCATTCAGTACAAATCAATTACCCTTGGCTTTATGCAATTTTTGGTGTATTCATGCTTGTAAATCTATTGTAATCATCATTTAACAACGGATTTGAGTTGTAAATCTGTTGTAATCATCATTTAACAACAGATTTGAGTTGTAAAAGTGGACATTGCCCTCCTTGAATCTTGAATTGGATCAAGAGGTAACAACCCCCTCACATCATCTCATGAGCAATGCACAAGAAATAGCTAAATTTAACAGCGGGGAGCAGTTCCATACATGGCAAACAAATACCATGTATTTGCTCATGAGAAAGAATCTATGGGGGCTAGTTGAGGGAAGAGATGAATGTCTAGAGGAGATTGGGGAGAATGAGTGGAAGAGCAGGAATGAGAAAGCATTAGGACTCATTGCACTTAGCTTAAATGATGAAATCATTCATCACATTGCAGGGATACAACGAGCTAAAGCTGCATGGGATGAACTTAACAAATTATTTGGCACACTCAAGCAAAAAATTCAAAGATAAATCTGCTAATGCAATTCTACAAACTTGACATGAAGGAAAGTGAACCTCTAACCACACACTTAAACAAATACAAAAGCATTAAGCAACAACTGGCAGCCATTGGGAAGAAGGTAGAAGATGATGAGGCACTAGCAGTGCCGCATGTGGACAAGGGAGAGTATGAGAACATTGTGGCAACCTTAAAGAATGTACCAAATTTGAAGCTGCATGAGATAAAAGGAGCTCTACTAGAGCAAGAGAACAAAGTCAAAGAGAAGAAGGATTGGATCCAACAACTGGAGAGGAGAAAGAATTATACACCCGAGGAGGCCTCGCATGAGGATGAGGACGAGGAAGAGACAGGGAGGAGGAAGGACCTTCACTTGTTGCCACAACTGTGGGAAGCTAAGACACATGGCTAGAGACTGCTACAGCAAACCGACATCGGCAAACTTCATGGAGACTCCTAAAGGAAGAGGAGTCAGGACATCTTTTCTGAGAGAGAAAGAGAGAGAAACCCCACAACCCAATGTAACCTGCCCCAATAGAGTAAAATCACCTCTGAGCCACCGATGATGTAGGCCATGTGGTAGATGTATGTGTGAGCACTTTAGTCAAGGTCACGAGCACTTTGTAGTAGCCTTAGACACATAGAGAGAGAGTGTCAAGGACTATGAGTTACGGACTATCAAGTAAGAGGAAAACTTGGTATAGGGTCCAGATGTGCTAGAGTTATTCAGTTAAGTGGAGGTGTTGAAATATGCAAGTGAATGGGTGTGTGCAGGAACAAGCCCTTAGCAAGAGACTGTAAAAGGGAGTCTATAGTTAAGTGGGTAGCAGTGAAAAGGTGCGAGGAATCTACTGATGAGAGAATCAAGAGACTGTAAAAGGGAGTCTATAGTTAAGTGGGTAGCAGTGAAAAGGTGCGAGGAATCTACTGATGAGAGAATCAAGAGTAGCATGAGTGAATATAGGGGTGTGGAAAGTTTCTAGGAAAAGGTGCCCCTAGATGTAGGGGAGGTGGCATAAATCAAGGAGAAATCAGTGGGATTAGATGTTGGCATCTTGTGGATATAAAACCTATAAATTGAGGCATTGGCCTAATGAGAAATTGTTGGTCTTTTAGTATCCATGCCTACAATTTTCTATTAGATTAATTATTCACTAATCTCATCTTAATAATCATATTGATCTTTGCATTTGATCCACCATAGCTCTCACTTTGCTTGCATTTCAACTCCGCGTGGGTAATAGCTTCTGCATCTACACCACTAGCATGGTTGATGAGATTATGGGTGATATGCAGCCAGTGGGACGACAGGCTGTGCGGCGACAGTCATTTTGGATTACTAAAGACTAGCATAGTTATAATGTCAGCTCATTTAGTCGGGTTCACATTATGGACCGACCCTTGTATGTTGTAGTAGTTGAGTACTAACCCATATAGTGTGTACTGTTATCTTTATGTTATGTTGGTTGAGTAAAGAAGAAGAAGATAAAAGAAAATTCAGCTATCCATCTCTCTCTTGTGTCTTGCTCTCTCTTGTGTGTGTGTGTGTTTGCTTGCTAGGGTTTGAATCTCTCCCTCTCCCCCACATTCTCTTTACGGGCCTCCTGATGGCCAACTTCATGCTCTACGAACTTCCATTCGAGGCTCTATGTATAGGAGCATTCATATCCACAGGAAGCAGAATGGGTCTAATTTTCTTAATTGTATGTATTTCAGAGATCTTTTATTGAATCAGTTAATAGCTAACTTGAAAGATCGTTTTTCTGATAATAGCATCTTATCTTGCTTTAAGGCATTGGCACCTTGTATTTTTCCTCCCAGTAATAAAGAGATCTCCTTTTGACAATTTGGGAATCATGAAATTGACATGCTTGAATCATTTTATGGGGTTAGAAAAAAGAATTGGACAGGAGAGGAATTGGATTTTATAGTTGGAGATTTTGAGACAAAAAAGGAGTATCAAACCTTTAAGTTTCAAGCTCCGAAGGAGTGGAAAGAATGGAGCCTTAGAGATACTTGGGTTGCTATTGGGAGAAATTAAACAATGAGAGAGAAATATCCTATGCTTTTAAGAGACTAGCTGGAATAACATTGCTCCAATGTTGTAGTACAGCTTGTTGTGAGAGAGGTTTTAGTATACAGAATCTTATAAAGACCAAGTTTCAAAATGTACTCAATACCAGAGTTGTAGAGTCTTTGATGAGAATATCTATTGAGGGCCCAGGTTCGTTCGAGGATTTTGATTTTGTAGATGCAACAGATTTGTGGAAACATGGAGCAAAAACAAGCAGCCATCTATGGTGAAGGTGTTAAGTGGGCTTCACTATATGCACAATACTCAATTATTTTTCTTTGTTATTTTATGCAGCGTTTTGATTGTTTATTCTTTCTTTGTAGGTCTTCGATTGGGTGAACAAATCTTGGAGGCTTTTTATCCCTTCACTCTACTTTTGTCCCTTGTTTGGTAGTAGCTTTGTACATTTATTTTTGCATGTGTGTGTGTGTGTGTGCGCGCGCGCGCCCATTTACATGCACATGAATGTGTTTGTGTGTTTGTGTGAATGTGTGTATGTGGGTGTGAGCAAGCATTAATGTGTATATGTGTGAGTGAGTGATTTTAATGAATTTGTTTTTTTTGTGAGAATTGGTTTTAAATGTGTGTGTGTGTGTGTGTGTGTGTTTTTAACATGTGTGTGTGGTCCATTTAATTAGTTATTTCACGTAATTGTGGCCAATGATGATAATGTCCTTTAACTCTTCTCTAATGAGAGTTAGGATTGGGCAGGTTCTTGTAATATATCAAGCTCTATGATTTTGACTCCTATCTGTTGTTTGTTCTCTCTCTCTCTCTCTCTCTCT